>NW_010972753.1:1156656-1213296 GCF_000737465.1 Haliaeetus leucocephalus
GGCTCCCGTCAGGCGGCGGCGGCTCCTTCCTCGCACGGTGGGGGCCGGGGCTGCGGCTTCAGACCCGTGCGTTCCGGCCGCTGGCGCCCACAGCGCCCCCTAGCGCTCCGGCGGGCTTCCGAACGCCTTACCGGCTTTTGCGCAGGCGCCTCAGCTCCCACCCGCCAAAACCCGCCCGCTGCTCCCGGCTCCGCCTCAGGTGGGCGGGCGGGAAATTGAGCGAGCGCCGCATCATTGGTCGGGACTCCGCGGTGGGCGGGTCAACGGCGGCCAATCGGAGGAGGGGCGGGGTGGGGACCGCGGGAGGCGGCGGCTGCCGGCGGGCGCGTGCCGCCTTGCGGGGCGCTTCGGGCTCAGCCGGAGCCCAACGTCATCGCGGCCCTTTTCCGGGTCGTTTCTGGGTTTATTTACAACGGGGAGACGGCGGGAACCCCCCCACCCCGACTCCCCCTGCCTCGTCCGCCGCAGACGCCGGGGACGAAGGGGGTTGCGGAAGGGCGGGCAGGGCCGAAGTGAGGAGACGCGGCCGGCAGCCATCTTAACGCCGACCCCCTCATGGCGCACACGGGTCACCCCGCCTTCCCGAAGGCTCCGAGGTTTTTGGGGCAGGCGGGATGAGGCTCGGGTGGTCCGCGGTGGGGCTTTTGCCCTCCCCTCGCTCTCCCCCGGGGCCTGGTTCTGCCTCCGGCCCGGGCTGCGGCAGCCTCCTCCCTCTGGGTGCTGTGGCAGATCTTTACTGATAAAGACATCGAAATCTGATCACGTTAGGTTTGAGTAAGAAATAAAATTGTGAAGCATGATGTATAGGCTTGTTAAGTTTGAAATGTAGCCATAGAAACTTTAGGAACTGTGTTATGTGTGACTATAGGAACCTTGGCATCGTTAAAGTTGGAAATAGCTAACCATAGAAACCTCACCAGGAAGTTACTGGTTTTTCTATGTTTTGTTTTAAGAAACTAAGGAAACCGTCATGGGACACCAGTTTGCTGCTTGGAAACCCCCTTACCCTTCCCATCTCGATTTGAGTATTGAAGATTCCAATCAGTAGAGCTAAGTAGAATTGACCAATGATTGTTTTTAAATAAGAATATTGATAAGGTTATATAATCAAAGGACCAATCATTATAAAGGTTAAATTTAAGAGCATGCATAGTATGCATTTTTATGTAAAGAGCTTATGTAACAATGACCTGACAGAATAAGGCTAGAAAACTGATGGATTTTGATACTAAGTTGGACATGCCTTTGGAGGAGTGATCCCCCGTGTCCCCAGCACTGCAATAAACGAAGTGCCTGCTTCTTAACTTCACATTGGTGTTAAGGAGTTTTATTCCGGATTTCGGTAACAGTGTACGCAGCAAGGCCTCGCTCAGGTTACGCTCCTCACCTGTCCTTCATCACAGCTACTGCCCTTTCCTTTCAGGGAGACTAGGCCAACCTGTAAAAACCTTCCATCTTCTCCACGTTGCAAGGCTAAAAAGGATGGCTCTCGTAAGCCTCCGAGTTGTGTGAGCTGCTGAAACGTGGTGGTGGTGGTGCTTATGGAGTACTTGCACGTGTATTCTCATTTTTCAGATATTTAAAGGTTCATCAGTTATCAAATACACCTGTTTTCAATGTCCAGAGAAATGCAGGCATTGCAACTATCATTATCAGCCCCCCTTTTGAGTTGTGCTTTACAGTCGACCGGAGTCTTTACAGGGTATTAAAATACAGTATTCTTGCACTTTGGGCTTGCTGTGTCATATATTGGGTCTAGAGCACCTACTGACTACACGTGCTTTTCCTTCGGCTCCCTGTTTACCTTACTAATAGTGCTCTAAGTATGCTGTAATACAGTGCCATTTTAACCAACAAACACTTATTAAAAATTCTTTCTGGTTGGAAATGCACACTTGGTATGCTGCAAATGTAGTTCAGTGTTGGGGATGGACAAACAACAACTTTTATAACTGGGCAGAACAAATGATTAACCAAAAAAAGCACTTTTTTTTTTTTTTTAAGATGTTTGAAAGTTTATTCATAGTAGAAATTTCAATTTCTTTTGAAGACTACAAAACCTGCCATTAGACAGGAGTACAAGCAATGATATCTTTCCAGAACTGTTCATAGTTACATCTGGAACAGTTCTAATTACACATTAATAGCATGATTGGAACATTTCCTAGATCAGACTCTGAATAAAACAATCATTTAAAGTATTCAGTACAATTTTTTTTTAACTAGCATTTCAGTTCTATGACAGCAGTGCCAAGCATCTAACAGATGCTGTTGTAATGGTCTAGAACAAGGTACAATACCACTGATTTCCTGGTACAGTACCTTAGACTCACTTACATGCCATGCTGAGAAAACTAGTATAAAGTATGATTGTACAGAACTGTAGAAAAATATTTTATCTGTGATTTTGTCATTTCTTAAAAACATTTTAAGTAGACTTCCCCCCCCCCGCCCCAACTAGGTTGCAAAATAATTACATCCCTCATAAGTACACCTTCCCTTTGATTAGGTCGAGAGTATCAAGATAAAGCTAATCATTTACATCATTTTCATAAGTGAAAATTCATCTATTAACCATTGCTGCTTACTAAGGACCAGCATACTTTGAATCCTTTCCTTCCAATAATAGAAAAGCACAGCTTTAGTTGGTACACCACATTTACAAAAGCAAAACACACACAAAAAAATCCCAGACACGTAAATCTGTTTTCTTATGCCCTTGTCTCTTTAGAAAAACAATTTAAATATTCTCTTGAAAAACTCCTTATAAGTTTCATTCAACGTTACAGCGATTATGAACAAAGAGCTTTGCCCTTACTGGATACAGATGGCATTTAATGAGTATTGCAACTACGCTCTTCCTTCTGTTCTCTCATGCTCTCAAGCACAGTAAGTGATAATTTCACACTAAAAAAAACCAAACCCAAAACAAACAAAAAACCCACCAAAACCCCATGGCCTACATATAGAAAATTCACCTGTATCTGCAGTTCTCCCTTTCTATCTTCTATGACTCTGTATCCTAGAGTCACCTGCTATGCTTTGCAGACCAAGCAGCAGCCCAGCAGTGAATTTACACAGTGTGTCATATGTACTCACATTCTAATAGAAAGGTGCTGGGATTCAAAGAAGCATTGTGTGGATTTCCTTATAGCTTCTAACAACTGCAGCTACAAAAACATAAAAATAAATGTGAAAGCTGTGAACACGGATCCAAAAGAGGAGGTAAGGTACATAAACCCATGGAAGTCTAGCCTGTAAAATACACCTCCTGCACAGATGGGCCCTCTATACCTTGGTAGCCCTTTATGCCTTGGTTTAGAGAGTAACTTAAAAATACACTGTATCTAGACTTCAACACATTCCAGTTAGCATGTGCTGAACTGCCCTGTTTTATTAGCATTTAAATGTTCATCCCGTGCTGCTACATACGTGACATAGTAGCAACGTCTGTACAGTCTGGACTAAATGAACAGCTTGAGAATGTAGATAAATAAAATGGAGGAGTTAACTTTGCTTCACTATTTGGCTAATGACCAGTGAGCTTGAGGGCCATAAAATACGGCTAAAATAAAACTACTGCAAGTGCTTTCGGTTTATTTTAACACGGATGTTGCCAATAGTGAAGCAGCTTAACACGTCCTCCTTTTGGTCTGTTCTTTGCCAGGTACCTATACATACACACTGAGAACAGAGGGGAAATTCCTTCCCGAACTGAAATGCTGTTACTGACACGCTAGCAAGTACTGCCGTCCCTTCATTTCAACAGTATCAGTTTTCAATCTTGTTTGTTGACTAGATACGACAATCTTCCGATTAACACATTTAAAAGCCACTCCAGAAGATACGGTTTCTAGATTTTGATAAGCCTGACTTACAATTGCTCACAGAGCTGAAAATACGTTTTCTGAAAGGTAAGTTCTACCAAGTTCCGCTGGAACTGCAGACATTGTCAAAGAAAAATTAAAATGGCCTTTTTCTGCCTCTGGTTAAAGATGTTTCTTGAAGGAAGGGTAGATGCATCTGTACAGCTAAAGGGAACTTCAATGCTAGAGCACCAAGTAAGGGAAAAACGCTAATTGCTTGGGAGAGCTGTGTGTTCAAATTTGAGATCTATGATAATTTAAGAATCCTTGTCCATAAAACCAATTCCTTAACAATTATATCATGGATTAAAAATTTAACAGATTTTTTAAGGGCAATAAAAATGGGATCCTTTGCAAGTCTAAAAAAGGAAGCTTCCCCAAGGAACCTGGAAAAACTTGTGGCAGAAGGAACACTCTCACATTCACTTAGAGCAAATCTGTGGTGTCATAAAGATGATTCTCCCGTTCAACAAACCTCTGATGGTTTCGGGGAAACTAGCAAATTAATCACCATAAAATAAATTTAATACCACTAAATCAAGAAAAAAACCTTCTTATGCAAAACACAAAATTGCACCTTTTAGTTTTTAAATTGTATTGTTCACATAGAGCTGTTCATCCAGATCCATATTTATCAAAGCTGGAATTCCCAATAGACATTTTCGCATCTGGAATGAGCTGATATAGCCTATCCTTTTGGTGGAGTGGGACACTCACTGAAATCAAACACACTCCACTGCACCTTCTCATGTGGGCAATTTGATCTTCAAGACTAGCCATCAAGACGTGCCTTTAATTACTTAATGCACCAAGAGGCTGACAGTATTAGAAGTTTATATTAGTATTTAAAATGAGTCTTTTGCCCTCATTACAAGCTTGCTTCCATCTGGGGAAAAGTGAGAACACTCACTCTGAACAGCTTTGTGTTACCTGACTGGGACAATAGTATTTTCATGGTAAATTATAATGACCCTTTTCTAACACTGGCAGGTCTGGATGACTCTCCTCTCATTTTGCTTTGGATGTCAATTAAAATTAACAGAAAATAACTGACAGAATATTAGATCCATCAGTTTTGCAACCGCAATGAATGCAGTTTAAACCTACTTTTTGCAGGCTTCTGCTTATTAGCAGACAGTATGTTTTGCTTTATCTTCAATGTTGTCTTCTATAATGCCAACATTCACTGAACAAATCCTTTGCAGCTTAAACAAAAGTCACAGAATAGAGATAAAATATTAACAATGGATTATAAGAATAAACAATACAGAAATGTCCTCTATCAGAAAGTATTTAGCAATGATTCCTGAGTCCAGAGATTAGATGGGAGACAATAAAAGGGAGGGGAGGGGGAACAAAAGACAGAGATATGGAGCAAATTATCTTTTCTCTGGGTTATGTTACCTATTGTATATAGTATGGTGAGAGATCCACTGTTTAAATTTTGAATATCATAAACAGTATCCTGATTTTCATAACATGACATGCAGCGTCAAAAACATGGAAATGTAGAAAAGACATAGGCAAGGAGAAATACATATCCATAGTATTACATTCAATAGCTGTTTAACAGTCAGGCTTCTTTTAGAGCTGTCCAACAATACTGATTAATCCAGGTGAACTGTTTAATCAGACTTAATTGTCAAAATGATTAATAATATCTATGTAAAACAAGGCATGTATACGTTAAAGAAAACAGCACGGAAATGTACTGCTTGTGAACTGTTTACAAAAACATACAAAATGTTGGATGGCACAAAGTATATAGTGCTAATATAAACAGATTGTTCAAGCTAAGTGCTTAACATAAACTGTCCATCTCTACCTGTAACAAAGAATATTTTAGGGGACAAAAAAAATATTCCTTATAAAAATAATGCTATGTGGTGCAGAGTGCTTTATTCAGTGTATTTTTGACGGAGGTGGCATTCATAATTCTTCTGGTTTATTCAATCGTGAACATGATCGTTTTCATCGTGTTTCCACTTGTCACTCCATTTGAAGCTCCAGTAAGATCAGTAACTTGCCATCAACAGTTTAAAGCGAGAATAGATGAAAGCAGTAGCAGCAGCAGGAGCAGCAGCATTATAGGTACCAGCTGGGACAGAGTGTGCTTGCAGGTATCTGTCAAATATGTGCTACCTGTCGCCATGATTTGTGCTATCATCTTATGCCATGGTACCAAATATCTGGTTGAGGTCACTTCACAGGGCTGTTGAGGTAATTTTTTTTATACCTCTCCTCTGAGCAAGAGTAGAACGGCCGACTGGCTCCAAAACCGGTGACTGATTACGATTCAAAGCAGAGTAAGTTGCTGCCATTGCACCCTGTGGGGCAAAGGGGAAAAAAAAACCTCAAACAAAAGTACATTGTGACCAACGCACACGCTAGAGATCACACAGTGCTAAGCGCCAGAGATTCTGACCGAGTTTTATCTTCCAGTCTACTTGTATCTACAGATGAGAAACATACCACTGCATTACTCAAATACCAAGTGTTAGGAGTGAGTGGTTTTTAGGGTAATAAATAGTTTTCAGATCTATCTAAAGCAATTTTACCTTGCTTAAGAGGCCGAACCCAGAAGGTGTAAGACAGATTGCTAAATTAAATTCTCTCTCCATGCTTTGTGAGATAGTTGGGGAATGAAATCCCATCGGTAGGCTGTCTCTGCTTATCACTTACAGAACTATTTCAGTTTTCAACAAAATACTTAAAAATTGCCCACATTATTCAGCACATGAAGATTTATTTAAAAAACAAGTCAGAAAGTTGTGAGCTGTGGGATCAGAACTTCCCCCTCTTTCCACTTGTGTTTTTGGACACTAGAAATTTCTAATAGCTGACTCAAGAGTATTAATTATATTCTCCAGATCCCTTTTATGTTGCGTGACAGAGATTCTTGGATGTAGGACTGAAGGCAGGGTGGAATACAGAGAAGTAGAACTCAATTATTTTTGATTTCTCTCTGCTTGTTCAAAGTGAAAAAGTTTATCAGGTTCAAAACCAGACTGTATTTCAGACAGAGTGCAGAACAGTGCGATACTGTATTAATTAACACTGCCTTTTTGAGTTCTTTTTAGCTTATACTGTGATCATGCAGTATACTGTTTTCTTTTAGTCACTGTCAGTTAACCTTCTCTGAAACTGTGAAATAGCCAAACTATTTTTCAGCTCTGCTATAGTCACCTGACAACATTTTCCGCTATCAGAAGAACGATTTCTTCTATGATGGTGTCTTAAGGCAGTTAAGCCTCCCAGTATAGGTAAGTCCAATAAATTTCACACCTAAGAAAATGTAAGTCTCTTTCAAATGTATTAGATTTATTCTCCATGAGTGGGTTCTTATGAAATCCTATTACATATTACAAGTTCATTTTATGGCTTAGTCCAACTCCCAGACATAACTTTTAAATAGTATTTAGAGGAAACCCATGCTACAGTAACTTTTTTTTAAAAAAAAAAAAAACACTTTTGTTTACACTAATTTTGGCTAAACAGCAAACTGAACAAATATCTACTTACCTTCACTAAATGGGGAGCATCCTGCCTGTTCAGCTGGTATTGAGGCAACTGGTCACAGTGAACTATCCAGGGGTGACTAAGAACTTGGGCTGCAGTCAATCTTTGATGGGGGTCAACGTGAAGCATTTTTGAAACAAGGTCCTGTCAATAATATACAAAGAGTCAATGTGGATAACAGTAAAACTTCAGCTTTAAAACAGATTCTAGTTCAAAACTGAAGATTTTAGCAGTATAAAAATATGTTTAGTCAAAAAAATATGTTAAAAATAACATCAGTTTGAAACAGCTGAAAAACTGCCCAGCAATGCTAACACTGTATCTTTTAATTATGTGACTTAATGGATGTTTGGTAACGCAACAGGAAGGTAGCCAATTAAGTGAGGCAAAATCCACAAACATAAAAATATGCACATTGGACTGAAGTAGAGCAGATGCCCCACTATACCAGAATTTTATTGTTAACAATGACAAATAGCAGATACATAGGAAATGAGTATTGAGAAAGGAACAATTAAGAAAATAGAGATGATCCTTCCCTTTGCATTACTTCCCAGTGTCTAACAATCAACAACTGTGCAAGTTGAAGGCTGAATTTTAGTACTCCTGCTGGCCATGTATGTACCCTTAGTGATTTTTCCCCTCATCCCCTCCAAACTCATTTTGCTGCTCATACTTTTGTTTTTCCCTCCATTCTCATACACCTTTCACAGTTGTTTTACAATTTAGTTGTGAACAACACGAACAGATATTTAATTTTATTTGTTTTTTTAACTTCTGCAGAATATATTAATTGAATGATTCCTGATTTCCCTAATAAAATCATCATATGAGAGAAAAGGAATTAGTCCTTCCTTCTTTTTATGATCAGTGAAATGATCTCATTTGTCTCTCATGTCAGTCAGCTCTGCTGAGATGAAACACCATATTCTCTTTACTCTCTTTACACGGAAGCGGCTCTTGACATCTGATCAGATTTTCACCTTCATTTTGGTACATCCTTTTCTACCACTTTTTCAACTTCTATTTTATCTTTTTCAAATTATGGTAGTGAGAATTGCGTACAACACTCAAGATGTTGAACACAAACTTATACAGCAGCATAATATTTTATAGATAACGTTAGATGTCAGTCAGTAAGGGTAAAGCATAAATAACATTTCTACATTAAGCAGTTACCGGTGGAGAAACACATTTAGTTGACTACAACTGGATTTAAGATAATCTAAGTCACATTAGCAATATGGGACATTTTCATATAAAACATTCTTTGTTTTGTAATTCATATTAAGAATTTGAACATAAAAATATTATTAAAAAGGAATCTAAGATTTTTTCATAGCTGATAGGTTTTTGGTTCATTCTAGACTCCCAAATACAACTGAATAGAGTGACATTGAAGGAAAAAAGCTGATGCTACCAGATTAGTGGAAACATGTTATTCTAACAGGTTGATTTGTCAGTCAAATGAATGACATGATTTGTGGGAAAATGGTTGAGTTATGAGAACAGTACATTAGAAAGCACATCACAAATCAATTATTAAGAAAGAGCACAACATATGTAAACAATTTTTTTGGAAAAATTTAGCACTTTACCATAGCTACACAGAAGGGGCATAAAGGATATTGCACACTAAAGTTTAGAGTCTATTTGCGGTAAAAATTGTACTTCTCCAAAAAAAAGTTGTCTAAAATTCCTTTGTACAAACACAGTAAAAAGAAAGTATAATACTTCAGTGTTTTTTATTTTGTTTTTTTTAAGTAGATATGACATCCTTAAGGACCAAAAGTTCTTAAAGTACTTAAAATAATGAACTGCTCAAATCCTAATGAAAGACTGTGAGAAATTGTCTTGGGTAACTCTGAAGAAATGACCCAAACAGAAAAATGTGAAAAACTCTTTCTTTTTCTAGCCTGAATCAGTGGAGCATACAGTAATTATTGCAATATTTTCATTATCCTGATTTAGACTATCTGTATGATTATTGAATGTCATGCTTCTACATGAAGTTTTATTACAGCATTTCTCATCATGGATGATTGCTCGTGTGTGTGAATACTGATAAAATACGCTATGTTTCTAAGGACAGTTGTTAACTACTACAGTGTAAGGCACACCTGTCTTTCTTCCTACATGCAAGTGACTCTTGAAACACAAAAGGATCATAAATAGGAAACAAACTTCTAGGCACATAAAGGATCAGATCAGTATTTTAAAATAACAGTGGGTGGAACTTACCCAATCATATATGATCTAACATACACATTACAAGCACCATGTTACAATTGCAATCCATTTCTCATTCCCCAAAGGACACAGCAAATATACTTGCCTTAGCTGTATCTGAAACGGTATTCCAATAACCACCGCTGAGAGAGAACTTTCCACTACCTATTCGGGCCAAAATCTCCTCTGGGGTATCATCAGGACCATTTGCAAAAGGAGTGTAGCTAGTTAACCAAACAATTTCAATGTTAATAACTTCCATAACCCGGACCTCAATAGTTATTATAAATCTGATCATATCATTTAGTGAGTTCAACATAATTATAGGCAACAGATAGTCAAATAGCTGTAAAAAGAAATTATTCTTAACACAGGAAAATGCACAGCACTGACTACAGATCTGTTCTTACTGTATGTATTCCCTCTATATCGGGTCTGAAAACCAGATTTTTCCTACAGCGGTCTAAGTACTGGTGGCTCCTGAATTATAGAAAATATTCCTTAAGCCTTCCTATTTTAGTGAAGTAATAAAACAAGCTGTTAGAAAATGAAATGTGAAGACTCTATGATGAGTCTGAAAAAGAATAAATGCTGTTTTGATACTAGAGGAAGGCAGGCGCAGCAATTTTCCTTGCTTCACTCTAAGCATTCTTGCTGCTACCAGAATATCCACAACCAAAAAAGAATTATCTTTAAGAACAGGTATGTTTGTCACTTATTTATTTAAAAATGCCAAAATGTCTCTGATGATATTAATCCTTAACCAAAGTGGCAATCTGAATAATCCAGCGAAAAAAGATAATCTATTTGGCAGGTGCAATAGCAACTATCTTTTGAACTTGTGGAACCATAGTTGAATTTATTAGTCATTGTCTTTTATACAATTCATTTCTGTTGCATATAAAAATGCATTTCTAATGCACTTACTCTATCCTAACTGCATCACGTCAAACTATCCAGTGGCTGAATTTTGCACACAATCATGCTTCAATGCATTGCAATTATATTTACAACATGTATTTCCTTCAATATATATGCTGCTTAATCAGCTAACTTTCACATGAAACAACCAATCCTAAATCACCAAAAAGCAGAAATTAAACACCTAAAATAAATAAGACATGAGAAGCCAAGAATTTTTCACATCAGTTCCTGCAAACTTGGATTCTACTAAAGGCAAAGCATATTCTACCCCCACTGAAGCCAAAGTTGAGATTAATCAGTGCCTTGATAGAAACATCTTCAACAGTGGGCCCATATTTATTATTCTTTTTGTTTATATTGGTTTGCCATTCTACAGCAAAGCAAACTAAAATTACCCTTACCCAGTAAGCATGGTATAAAGTAGAACACCAAGGCTCCATATGTCACATGCAGCATCATAACCTTGCCTCTTTAAAACCTGAGGGAGACAAATATATTTTCTGAAAAAAAAAAAATGCTTAGAAAAGCTTTAATTATGCCATAAAAATACAGAGATTTCAAATTTTTACTGTTTACAAAGTGATTTCACTTGCTACACAAGAATGAAACAAATATCTAACTAGCAAAAAAAAATCCCATAAAAACAGATCAAGGCATATAAGCTATCCTGGTATTTACCTCTGGTGCAACAAAATTTGCTGTGTAACATGGAGTCATCAGAAGACCATTTTCTGCTCGTAGTTGTTTTGCAAAACCAAAATCACAAATCCGAATTGATTCTGGATTACCAGATTCATCAACATAAAGAATATTGCTAGGCTTCAGGTCTCTATGAACAACCTAAAAAAATAAAACAAGCCACTAAATACAATAGGCTAAACATATGAAAGGCTTTATGTTATAATTATCAACTCTGCTACTTAATTTCAAATCTCCCATCAGCAATCAGTTTCCAGATTTCCTGCTTCTAATATCAGCTGCAGTATTCTGATGTTCAGTGGTGTCCAGAGTACCACAATTCTAACTTGGAAACCCTAACTATAAAGCCCCCTCCAGACATTCCACTTCTCCCTAATTTATTTGTACAGACAGTTCCAGATGTCTTGTCCTAATGGGTGAATATAAGTATTTCCTATTTTAACATGCATACCTATGAGGCTCTTTAAATCAGAACCTTTGGCTAGTAATATCTTTTGGACTCACAGATGTCCACAGCTGCTGATGTGCCACCGTGCTATGTAACCACATGCTAGTTACTGCTGGAGTAACCCTCTATATTCATTCTCTTCATTCAGATAATCTGAATTAATCTCAGTGCAAACATTTAAGGACTGATTAAGGAGGAATTTTAATACAGTTCTGCCAAAAAATAACAAAACGTCAAGGAGGTATTCTCCTAATGGACTGGCATGTCAAAAAAACCCCTGTACTGGTTCCCAAGTGGCTGTTTTGTAGGTGCTTGAGACATAAAATGCTTGAAAAAAACTGTAGAAGCTGCCAAAGTTCTGGCAGAATGAATCTGATCTTCTTTGAAGCTATGTTATAACAAGCCTTAATAAAACCTGGAATGTGCAAGGACAGTCTTCGAAATCAGACGACCTGTCATATTTTCTTCACAAGACAAATTAGCCTAAAGCCTCTAGAGTTTTTGCTCCCTGTAAAGAAAAGGGTATATACTGCTGTAAGACAGTAGAGTGGATCTAAATCGCCTCTTTTAAATATTTAAATAGACCTGCTATGAAGGCATTTATCTTCCTGATTGTGCTATGTATTTGATTAATATTAAACACAGATTTTCATGGTTAAATTTGAATGGAAGAGATTGTGGTGAAATGTTTCAAGAAGGTAATCACAATTGAATGAGAAGATACCCCCAAACTCCCGAAAGTAAATGATGTGCAGAATCAGAAGCTCTATGGACTGTTCCAGAAAGCTAGCAGTGTTTCAGGAGAGTAAGTAGCAGAAGACCAAGTAGGAAAAGACTGCAGAGGGTCTGCAGATTGTAAAGCCATTTAACACAGTAATTCTATTTAGTACAGACTTTTCCAGCATGCAAATACTTTGCAATTCTCAAATTTAACAAAAAAAAATACTTAAAATTATGGAAAGAAGCACCTTGTCAGCTGAAATACACAAATGATACTAAAGAACTTGAGCTGGCACAGTAGATGTTAAGGGGAACATCCTGGCTTGAGATGTCAGTGTATGAGAGAAGCAGCTCCTGACAGCCCTCAGTTTTTGTGGTTTAGATAGATTAGAATCCTTTTTCTCTAAGTAATGCATGAAACATCCTTTACTGATCCAAAAGGCAGAAGAAAAAACCCACAGTTTTATTCTAGCTGGTGAGGTTTTTTGTGAAATAGATCCTAAAAGGGGTAGAAAGGAAGAGGTGGGCAACAGAAGCAGCACAGAGCTGGGGATTTGGCAGACTGTTTCCAGAACCAGTCTGCTTGAGTTGTGCTTTTTTTTGGAAGAAGGGGAAGCAATTCTCAAGTAGAAGGAAGAGTAAGTCTAACAGTCTAGTTAAAATCCAAATGCTAATTCTTAAGCAATCAAAATGTTTATGTCAAAGAATAAATAAAATACCTTCCTGTATTAAGCCGTTTTCTCAAAGGTGAATTTTAAAAAGATGTCAGATTGTTTAGATTATATTGATATTTTGCACAGAAAAAACCATTTTATTTTAGAGCAACAGAAGAGAGCAAAACAATATGCAGAACATTTCAGTTCTTCATTTATTAGCATCGTGTTTTTGATTAGCAATCTCAATCATCTACCAGCATGCAGAATTATTCTGCTCCAAGATGACAGGATACTTCTTGTTTATCCTTTTTATGATGTCTATTGTGCCAACCTTTAATCGTTGTATGCTGGCCCTAATACTTTTAGAATGGTTTGGGTGAGAGCCTGAAGTATTGCTTACCCTGAAGAGGAAGATTTCATTCCTTGCTTAGCTAATTTTTCAGTTCAAAAGTATCCTATGAACACCCAGGAGGAAACTCCTTCTGGGAAGGGTTGTGGAGGCTGCACACAGATTCGGAGTCTGTCAAACAGGTATTACCTAATACCATATTCAAATGAGCTCCTTCAGTGTCCAAAGGAGCTACAAAAGAAAAATCCACTGAAGACAGGGAGGACTCTTCCAGACAGAAATTAGACTACTGAAGTGCTCGCTATTTACATATATGGTCATCTTTCATGCAGAAGTGTACTTAACATAAGGACACCCCAAAATTTCCAAAATTAAAAGTTCCAAAGAGCATGTGATCTAATGCAAGTTAAAATGCCAATACTTACAGAGATCTACAGTAAAGAAACAAAGGCCCCTAAAATCCCTTACCTGATACAAGGACACTGGGCCTTCTTTGGCCATGTGTAGTAAGAAGGAACCAAGTGATGATTTGTGTTACTCTATTATTTATATTTCCATAGAGAAGGTATCAAGGTTTATTCATAATTCCCATGGGTGCTGCTAGCCAAGCATTCTAGACCTGTGCACACAGGCTCAAATAAAAATCCATGTGTGAGCAAGTGATTGAAGAAAGTGGTGAATCACAGAATAAGATATACCAGATAACTTCAATCCTAGGTTTTCCGGAATAATAGCTCCCAGAAATGACAGTGTGTGCTGAATTGTTATTTGTTTCTTAAAATAATTTGAGTACTATGTGTTCCAAAGCATCTTTTCCTGGGTAATAACATTAGGTGTTAGCAGCTTGACTTTTTCCCTGAACCCTTACTGTCTGCTTTTTCTCTATCCCCCTTTTCTTGTTTACTTAAAAATGCAACATGACTTGTCATTCTTGCCATGCAATTGTCACACTGGCCTTCTCTATCTTTGAACTACTTCCTCTGTCTCCAAATTAATTTCCTGAAGCATTAATTTTCTTTCTCCTAACAGTCCACTACAACTTCCTGACTCTATGGCACAGGAGTTACAAGTCATAAACCATGTTCTTCAAAACCAAGAAGTTGAAGAATTTACAAAGTGTGAGAGGCGGAAAACAAGTTTGCAGGGTCTATCACAGGATGGGGTTGCAATTACATCAGGTCCCATAGCTAAACAGCAGCACTGGTCCTAGCACTTCTTCCTGGCTTGCTTCCTCTCAAATCCTATTAGTCATTATCTGCATATTCCATGGAGCTGCTGACAGACTGCATGCAGGACAACAGAAACAGTTGTATGACCTCTGTTACCTGGACATCTGCACAGCTGATGAGGAATGTTTTGATTTCAATACAAATTCCTGCTGCAATGTAATTATTTACCAAAAATTACTTAATTACCGCACAGAAGAACATGTCAAAATATGAGTTTATACTTCTGAAAGAGAAAAATATTTACATCTGTAAGCATTTTGTCCAAGATGAAAACTTACCCCTTGTGCATGGAGATATTCAACTGTTTTTGTTATTGTGAACAGAACAGCACTAGCTTCTCGTTCTGAGAAAAATTTTTGCCTAAGAATTTTATCCAGCAGTTCTCCTCCTTTCATAAGTTCTGTTACAACATATACATATTTTCCATCATCGTAAACCTGCAAAAAGTACATAAAGAGGTAAACTTCAAAATGTTTATTCTCTGTCTTCCTGTGACATGCACAGAGATGGTGCAGGTGTGTCCACAAGCTGTTCTGTTCCATTATTTTTCCCATATTTCTCACCCCACACACTATCCAAACATTGTCCATCTTCAGAAATGAACACAAAACCTTCTACAAAGAGGTAGTACAGTAATGAAATAACATTAAAATACTGGCATGTAAATGTTTAAAGACAAAAAAAGATGAATAACATGTAGTTTTCCCTACATAGTTTTACTGAAACAAATTAAACTAGACATGGGAGAAGTTAAGAAGTAGTAATAAATGGAAACTAGTCTAATTAATGCAAACCCAGACCTAATTCTAGAAGCAATTATTGCACCAAATTACAAATATGAACAGAGATCATTCCAACTGAACAAAAAAGAAAAGAAAAAGATAAATCTAAGTTCACCTCAAATAGCCTCTGTGAACAGTGAAGTTAATGCATACAAAGCTGCTATGATAAAGGCCTATAACTTATACATTACTCCGCACATAAAGCCTATACCAAAGTCTAAAATTATAAAATATGTATATTTTACCCTTTACTTCTAGTTATGGAAAATGGCTTAATTCTTGCATGGGTTTTATCTTCTAGGAAAACAACAGTTGAGAATTATTTATATTATCACCAGGGGGCACTACAGACTGAACTATACCAAAACATGTTTTAAGGTATACTTATGCACTTCATTTCAGTTGCACTTTCTTGGGGTTTTAACTTAATCCAGAAAGTGGTTCCTGCTTTAGCAAAACCTTTTACAGACTCTGCTCCCTGTTAGTATTTTAACCTATTTTTTATGGTGATGTTGGAATCGTTCTGTTCCATAATACATGTGAAGTAAAAACTAGTTTGTGTTTAAGTAGAAACAATTATCCAAGTTGTAGTAAAATAAGTTTAGGAATAGATATCTGCTAAATAAAAAAAGAGTTTTCATCCCAATTTCCTTGTCTTAAGCTACCTGGGAAATACAGGCTACTAAACTTTTAAGCTTAGAATTTTTTGTGCTCTTAACTATACTAAAAGGATTTATTTTCTCACCAAATAAAAAAAGAGGAAGAGTGTTAAAGAAATAATTCTGCAAGCTTTACAAGCTTATGATCTTAAGGAGAAGATGACATGATGGGGTTTCTATGTTCTCATTTAACAGCAAATTTTTGCCCATGAAATATAAACGGCTGATCATCTGAATGTGTTTGTATTAAGCGTTTAAATATTACACAGTATTAAGAAGCAGAATTATCTAATTCTAGGTGCTAAACAGGCATTTTAGATATTTTTTAATAGGCATGCTCCCTCTAATCCTGGTAGAACATGAGGAAATAAGCTTATTTCATTTGACACGAGAGAGCACACACGTCAGTACTGCAGGAGGCATTCAAGCAGAATTTGCATTTGGTTACTATTTTACCTGCTATCCCTTGCTGGTCCTGTCTGCCTGCCAAAAAACCCCAAACCCACCCCAAACAAACCATTCCCCTTGCCCAGATTTCTTTAATGGTATTATCAATTTAGTTGTTTGCACTGAATAAATACTGTTGGAAGTTGTCTTCACAGTTAGGTGAACAGTATTATGCTGAGATCATAAATGTGATGGTAGCTCTTAAAATGAACTCCTACACATGCCAAAGATCAGTCAAAGATTATGTCTTCTCTACCAGGCAAACTGGAAGAAACTATCGTGAGAAACAGATGTAGGCACATGAACAAAATATAATGCAATGGAGAAAGAGAACATGGGTTTTGCAAAGTGAAATAAGATTTCACATACATATAGGAGTTTTTTTGAACTCATAAATAAGCACTTGGACAGGGAGACTGGATATATTGTATTCAGGTTTCTAAAATGCTTCTGAAAAGATTCTTCAGCCAATGCTTTAAATAACTCAAAACAGGACAAAAGTTCTGTTACAGAACAGTAACTAATAGGTAAAAAAGAGTGAAATACATATAATGGCCTGGCACAGGAAGTTTCTAGGTAATGGTCTGTTGGAAGCTGTGTGCTTCCTCCGTTCTTACACTGTTTCCTAGGCATCCACTACCAGCCACTGTCAGAGGCAGGATATTGGATAAGGACGACATCTGATTTAGCACAATATAGCTCCTTCTTTTGTTTATATACTGTGTAACTGAAAAAGACCACTGATAACAATCAGAAGGAAAAACCCCAGAGGACCGTGCATTGCAGAAAGAATTTGGTCTTTTGAATATCCATTGTTTCAATCCAAACACCTTCAGAAGTAAATTACATAAAAAGGCTGGGCAAGAATGAAAATTTCCATCCTAAGCTAAATTCAAGCATTACTGCATTTATTCTTGAAATACAAGAAAAGAAAGAAATTATTTCTTGCAGAATAGTAATTTCCAAAGACATGCACTTAAATGCTGAAACATTTTATTTTGGCATTTCAAAATAGAAACATTTAGATTTTGGTGTGGAACTGAAGAAAAATTGAGTCAAATCAACATTGAGTTTTATTCGTATAATAATACACGGTGCTCTTGATGAGTTTGAGGCCTGAAGGCCAAGTACTCCTTATTCTTTCCTCTGAAAGGTGTAATAGCACACCACTACATTGTGGGATATGCAAGCAATCTGCCCTATGCATCTGTATTGGGACAATGAAAACTTAAATCAATGTTAAATTCTTACAGTAGCAGATATTATACAAGTTTCTATTACATATGAATCCTATACATCTTTCTTTACACTGGACATACTTCCATAAACTCTGCTTGGGGAATTCATCTGAAGTAGAAATAAGTGAGAACTACAGCCTACTATCTTTCTTCCTCTGTGGAGTTAAGGCTTTTTTTTTGTAGTCTCCTTTTGCTATTTGTGTATTACTGTTGGTGTGAATGAAAGATGGCTCCTGCTGGAAGATGACTGGTGATGAAGAATTAATTACAAAGTAAAATAATTCAGCATATATGGCAACTTTTCAAAGCTGCCTGGGTTTCGCTGCTCTCGGTGTGAACTATTATTAATGCTAAAGTTCAGGTAAGTACTCACATTCCTTATGTTTGTCTTCCTCATTAAATAACATAACCTCCATAATTTAATTAAAATCGCACATAAACCTCGCATGCAGCACTAAAAGCAATGTGAATACTGATACAGGTTGAGTGTTAGCACAGCTGCTTTCAGGTAGCTTTACTGTCCAACCATGTGAAGCAGAACAAACAGAAAGTGGGACTGTAATTATGATATCTAGCTTGCAATAAGGTAAGCTCCATGGTGGGCTCCCTTGTGTATCTGACTTACTTTGTTCTCCCAAGAAAGGGCCAAACTACATGATACTGATGAAGGGAAGACAGATTATAGTAGAAGAACTTTAGGCAGAGTTCTCTAGTACTCATCTCCACAGTAGTTATGCGCTACTGTTTTAATGACTTCAAAATGTCTGAGAATCTCCCTTCAGCTGAGCTCAGGTTCCTGGAAATGGTTAGCTGTTTTGCTTGAGGTTTGGTTTTGGGGACCAGAACACTTTCCTGCAGGCTAAGAAAGTCATTAAGCATATGCCTTCTGAATTTTTAATCCTCTTTAATGCATAATCAAGGAGAGAAAAAAAATTTTCTTTTTCTGTTAGATCATCAGAATCTACTGTTCACTATGAAAAACCTCTACCTCCCAACTTATGCTACCGTTTGCTTTTTGTGTTCAAAGTGTTTCCGTGGTCAGAGCAAATAATGTAAGAAAAAAATAGCTAGACAACCTTCCATACAAAGACCAGATAAAGATACTAGGTAACGAAAAGTGATGACCATGGCTCTGAAAAGATTTTGTCCACTACTGAGTAATACCGATTACTGTCCATGAAAATTACTTTGGGTATTGCACTAACAGTGAGTCCTCAGTTATATAATAATGTACTTTAAAATTGCTTTTGACTAATGTAAACAAAAGTAGATTCAAAGTTAACTA
Source organism: Haliaeetus leucocephalus (assembly GCF_000737465.1). NCBI lineage: Eukaryota > Metazoa > Chordata > Aves > Accipitriformes > Accipitridae > Haliaeetus > Haliaeetus leucocephalus. The sequence goes on from NW_010972753.1 coordinate 1,175,707, forward strand.
AGCAATCAAAAAACTTGCTTGTTCCTTTAAAAATACAGCCAACATTAAATGAGTTATTCCTCTGCTAGGATTTATGAAGGATGAATTATTTGACTGCTTAGGATTGTTGTACCAAAACATGAGCATCTTTAAAAGATGACAATGAGACATCTCAGTAAAAAATTGGATATTGTTGAATAAATTGCATCAGAACATTGTTTTATTTTGAAATACTGAAAAACATGAACATAAATCTAAACCATGTAGTTTGTCATCTCTCAAATTAGAAAGTGATATGCAATTATAATACACTAAAGGATGTCTTTAACACACTACTTACATCTTTTAGAGTAATAATATTTGGATGCTGTCCATAGCGCAGTAGGATTTCGATCTCTTCTGTTGGATCTCTTTTACTCTTGTCAATAATCTGTAAGAGCAAATAGATACATAGGCATAATTCTTTTGGTAAATATTATATAGCGTAACACTTTGGTGTGATTACTAGCATAAACAGATAACCAATATTTATTGCTGTTGGTAAAGGGCATGGATTATAACCAAAACAAAGTTTCTTAAATTGGAACAGCAAGGCAAAGCAAAAAATGTTGGAAAAACATGGAAAAAAATCTCTCAGTTGAAAACAATGTTGGAGGATAAGTGATCTGATCCCTCAGGCTGTGATAAATAATGCAAGGCTGTTCAGTAGATAAGACTTAGTCACCCAGCATTTAATAAAATAGGAAGTTCCTAATTTGTCATGAGATACTGGTTTGGCAACACTAATGAACTGATTTTTAGAAAGCTAATCTCAAACACATACTTAGTGCAGCAAAAGACCAAGCAGGAGAGTAAGGGAATCAAAAATAAGAAAAAGGAAAAAATTCTCAGAGTTAATTCAGACAAGTATTCCAGTACGAAAGTTCATTTGAACCTCTGGAGGCTTGCTATCAGGCTCCGAAGTTCCCCCTGTGCAAACAAGCAAAATATTATTTTGCCCTGCTTAAAAAGTATTGTTCTTATTCTCCTTTTTTTGTCTCCTTCTGAACTACAGAATTTCCTCTAATGTCTTCTCTATCTCTGCCTTACCCCTTCTTCCTCTTGTCATCCTTAAGCTCTTACTGCTACTAGCACCATCCTAACACATTGGACACTGATCACCTCATTCTTTTTTCATGATTCCTTGAGGAAAAAAGTCACAACAGAGGCAACAGAAAAGCAAAGCAATCTTCACAGTAAATGTTACAGCTTAGAGAATTAACAGCTATGCCACTATTTTCTTCCAGTTTCAAGAAATTGCTTCAAATTGCAAGCACAGAAGTCAAATCTGTTCCTGGCCAGAACCAGAATAAAGACAAGTATGTAACTACCAAATTGAAATTGGAGGGTTTCCGATAGACAACCTGCGTACAAGGATACAGCAAAACATAATTTATGTTCACATTTTACGTATTTTAGTAGTAAACTGTTCAACAATTCAAAAAGAGAACCACCTCATAGTACAGGATTTAAATCTTCCCCCCCCGCTTTAAAGTCTGCAAATCCATACTCCTGCTTTCATAATAACCATTCAGGCCCACAGTGTTATACAGAAAGACAAAAAAACCTTATCATTCCACTTCTGGGAACTCTACTGATTTCAACTAAGAATTTAATGCCTTCAAAGAAGTGCTAGAAAGCCTGATAGAATAACATAAAAACATTAGAAAACTTGTTAAAAAAACTGGCAAGCAAAGACAAAGAGTTCAAGTTTATTCTGGAAGGTATACCAGACTTAAGCACCGTTATGAACTCCTACATACCTGACAATTTACGAATCTACTTTGGAAGCAAAAACCCCATATATAACTATGTTTAAATAAAAGTAATCAATCACACTTTTAAAAAATGATGAAAAGTCATGTAAGCTTTTCATAGTACATTTCCTTCTAGAAGCAGTCATGTTACTCCCATCAGTTTTACTGTAATTACATAGGTGTTTCAAAGACTGAAGATTGCTTTTCACCATCCAAACCAGCATACAGATAACAAAACCCATAGCAATTCTATATAAATATCTGCCAGTAAATATTCTATTTGGTTGATTAGTATAATTCATATTTGCATCTAAAATCTTTTCATATTAGAAAAATGATCTTCATTTGCTATGTTCTCTATGGCAAATAAATTAATGATGAACAATGACTAGGATGCTAAAACCTGAAACCAGCATTTCATAACAAAGTAATTACCTTTACAGCATATTCCATGTTTGAAGCTTTATGAATACATCTCTTGCAGATAGAGTAAGACCCAACTCCGATATCTTCCTTTACTTCATATCCATCAGTAAACTGAATGCTGTTCCTGTGCAACTGCTACCAAAATAACATTATCAATTGATGAATATTCTAAATATATATCTGGTCTTTATAATAAAAATAAGTTTTTTAATTCCTACTGATTTGCTTCAAATTTTAAACTGATGGCTGTAGTAAGTCAAAGTGGTCTAAATAGCCACTACCTTCTGTTTGATATTAGTATGAGATAAATTACATATTAGACACATTGTAAACAATGCACACTGTATTTTAGAAACTGACAACATGATTTTTCTGGTTAATGATTTATTAAAGATAGAATCTCCAAAACAAAGAAGATCAGAAGACTACATGATAAAATAATGGTAAAAAAGCATCACTGTTTCTATTATCTGAATAGATGAATGCCAGCCGGAAAATTCAGCCATACTGAATAGAATCAGATTAACTGGAAACTGCCGGAATGGCAGTCAAAAATCCTTTCACAGAAATAAAAAGCTGAAAGAAGGACAAGTGTTCACCCCTGTGAGGGAAGGAAATGGTGTTGTAGTATAAGGAGTCTGTGCAAAGGATGCAAAGCCTTCGCAGGAAACCATCTGGGTATCCTGCAGCACAGAAAAGAGGAAATAGGAGTGAGGAAGCGGTTGAGGGGCACAGAGGAAAGGCAGCAGAGAAACAGACCTTTACAAGAGAAGGAAACCATATACAAAGAGACAGAATTTCATCCACAAAACTATGTGGGAAAGAAGGAGTACAGAAAAGCTTGCAGAAACTTTTAGCAAGGCTTCAGGACCAGAAGTCATTCTGATGCGTATACCAAATCAGACAGCTTCTTTAGAATAAGAAAGGACCTAAAACCCCTTGAAATGTAGCGATTTCTTACACATGAAACAGGTAACGTGTACAAACAAGCATGTTATGACTATTCTAGACATAATGAGAGGATTAAAGAAATAAAAGAGCTATTCATGTTCTGAATAAATTGTTTTTTAAAAATTCTCAGACATTTGCAAAATATCCTTGCAATGAAAAATATAAATAAACCCAATCATACAGCATACCTTTTTATTCCTACCTATGCACCAATAAGTTTTCAACACAATTTAGATCACCAGATGGTTTTCACGATTCAGCCTTCCTTGGCAATTAGAATTGTTAAAAGCAGAAAGAGGAGGTAGAAAGCCAATTTTTGCAGAGGTCTTAATTTTCTTCCCTGTACATGCATCTGCTTTTTTCCCTGCTGGTTGTAAACTCTCCAGTGCTGAAGCGTGCTTTTAGAATGACCTCAGCCTCATAAGGCCACAAGGCATGCCTCTCCCCCATTCTAGCATGAGGTCCACCTTTCTTGTCCCCCACAAAACTGCACCTAACCAAAGGTTTGTTGTCCAAAAATAAGCAGTACTGGCAGTAATAGAACATACAAGAATAGCAACTGCATTAGGCTACTAGAAGTGACCACCTCGCAATTATTAATATGGGAGACCGTATCGGAGTCATTCCAATACTGCTAGGAAGCCAATGCTTTTGTGCGTACTGTAACACTGTATGTGTGATGCGCTGAAATGAGTTACACAATACCACAGATTAGCACATTAATTCAAAGTGGCTTGGGAGGGACGGAATACATGCTGGTTCATGGGTTCCAAAACACACAGAAGTCCAAAACATCCAGATACAATTCACAATCGTACTGCAGTGCCTCCTCCTACTGTACTGCAGGAATCAACTGATATTTTCATGCATAGGGGAAAAAGATCAAGGTGTCTGTAATTCCCCTCCACCTTATAATTATGGCTTGATATTCAAGAGTTAATACAGTACAGCTGGTAAATGTTTTCATTTAAGGGTTGAAGCCTATTCACACCTTTGGCTGCTCAGTAATTAAACAGGTCCTGCACCTTCAGAGGTGTTGTTTGGATAAAGTAATCTGGTGTTTACTTTTCTTGTATAAAGCTGATAATGACTTTGTCATGGTACTTCATTCTGTGATGAAGGAAACAATCCCCCCACCAAGAGGTAGCAATACTGTTTTATTGACTTTTTTTTCTTTCAAGTAGATGTACTCACCTGGACAATTGAATGCACTCCAACTGTCTGCATTGCTTGGCTTTCATCATCTGATGCAATAGCTACAAAACTAAATCCCCGAAAAAGCTGATGTGCATTAGCACTAGGTGGGATACCGGGTGAATCTGAAAAACACATCATGTACTTATAAGCAAAGTTTTTAAAATTAGAGATGAGATTATGTCTACTCTGAAGAGCAAACTATAGCTTTATTCTATAAAGTACGCAGAAACTGGAATCTGCAGAAAGTGTTTCTGAGGACCAAAATACAAATAATTACTGAATTGTTTTGCATATACCATGTAGAAACACAAATGATAGTTAATGACTACAAAGATCAAATTACTGTCAGACAATATTTTATTATACAAAACCCCAGTACTTTGCAGAAAATATTTACATATAGCAGCATATCTATGCTATATTTATGGAGGAGAAGTATTCAAATTTTGGTAACACCCTAAATTTGTAAAAACAAATATTTCTATCATATTTTGAATAGATCAGTGTAAAGCTATGCAGAGACAGACTGCACCGAAACAGCAACTTTGCCACCCAAAGTCTGAAATGACTACGCTTCTACATATACATAGTATGTAGTCACCATCATGAGTGAAATGAAGCCATAGAATATAGCCTTTAAAGAGACACATATAATCTTTTTGAATTCAAAAAATGAGATCAGTTAGATAGGTAAAATTGAACTGATGTATATGTTTTGTTGCTGAGGATTATTTTTAACATAGGACAACTCAGTTGTCCCTCACGATATATTTACACTGAAGACCACAAAAACTTTTATGAACTACGGAATACTTGTCTGTGAGCATTCATTGAGCCCAGCAACACCTGGAAGAACAAGACACTTTACGTAAGCTGAAGAGGAACAATGTTTCTAATTTTTGAATATGTAAATTTTTTAATTATTATCTTTTTTACCTTTTGGAGTTTTTGCTGTAAACTCAGGGTCAAAATAAAACGTATCTTCAGGTCTGCCGGTTGCAGGTTTAAAAGGGGGATGAATTTCTCTCCTGTACAATTTCTGAAGAAAAGGCATAGGCCAGAGTGAATTAAAAAGTTATACGACACCACCAAACACTTAACTAAGAAATCCGCTGAATTAATTTTGAATAAGATACTCACATTCCAATCTATTTTTGAAAAGAATGCATGCCTCTTAATTTCTTCAACTCCATCTGGACCTGCTCCTTTTATAAGGAAGAAAAATGTCTGTGAATTATTTTCTTCTTGGTCAAAAGAATGACTAGCAAAATTATATTTCTTATTTCTTCTGCATTAATTTTAGACGTATGAATACCAGAAATGATAATATTTTGTCAATCATTAGAGGAGCAAACAGGCAAACTATGTTCTTACTTCAAAGCCTATTTTACACAGAAACTGTAAATTTATTTAGTCACTTTAATGATCATTGATGTTATCAATATTATGATCAAATTGAAAATATTCTGCTGAACACTTTACCTAATCTGTTTGCTGGGTTTCTTTTGAAGAGCATTCGCAGAAGACTTTGTGCTTCAGGACTCAAGAACTGGGGCATTCCAAGTTTGGCCCTATAGAACAAAAATAATTAATAGCACACAAACATATTTAGGTAAGAATTAACTCTGCATTCCCCCTGTCCTTTGTCATTCAACAAATCCATATCAAACAAAACAGCATCACTAAGAAATTGCCTTCACACATCAGAAACAGAGCAAAAGTGCTGTCAGTCATGTAAACCTGTAAGTTCTTTTTTTTTTTTCTCTGAGTAGTATAATATTTTCAGTAATGACTCAGGAACTTAAGTAGAGGAAGAGGTGGTAAAAAATGTAGAAAAGAATATTATAGGATAACAGTTTACAAACTTGTAAGTTTTTGTAATATGCTTTGACACACTTTTAAGTCCAGTTATTACCAAATGACACCAAACAAGCAAATCCATTCTGATAGTAAGATAAAAGACATTTTAGAAGGGGTAAGAAAACTACCACAGTATGACACACACCAACAACACCCAAGCAAAACAGGAAACCTAAGCTAGAAGATAGAAACTGAATTAAGGTAGGACAGACCTTACGAAATTAGCAAGTAAAAAAGAGAAGAAAAAAAAAAAAATCACTCCTTCCTTTCTTTTTGCTCTCCCCCAATCCATTTCAAGTATTACTTCCCAACTTGCCAGTGTTGAATTTTTACATTTAAGTTTTTGTAGTTCTGTCATTTAATTTTGTTTTGTAATCCTCACCATATTTTTGTCCTCTCCATTTAACGTTGAGCCTCCATCTGCACACTGTTACTAGGTCCCACTTTTTCTTATGACCATGATAATGGTAAGGATAGACGTAACTCCCTCCTTTACATCTCTCATTCAACCTGTAGCTTGCTTTTTTCCGTAACAATCCATGACACAAGCTTTCTCTGTGTTTCAACCAGAACACACGTTTTGCCTTGTGTTTCAGCTACTTGTAGATGTCCACCTCCGTGTCACTTCAGCAAGTGCATACACGTTGTCATTGATTCACTATTCATGACTTTAAAACTGGAATTTACTAAATTTTCTATTCTATTCCTTTCAGCATTAAAGAGGCTGGGGCGGGGGGAAGTCTGAAGAACTTTGCCTTTCTTTGGGCTCTCCAATAACATCCTACAGGCAGATCAAGACCACCAGTGGAGTGGAGGAACGGGCTGTGGGCCACGCAACGCTTCCCCGATTGCCACGCACCACTAGCAGCTCTGTTCTTACTCATACGCTTTATATACAGCGATTTCACTGCACGTTCACTTGATGTCATTTCCATTCACAGCAAAGTATCACAGAGCTACACAGTAAGAAGGAATCAAGGAACACATTGGCTGCAGAAGCACAATGGTATCATTTACAATGTTATTGAAGGACAGAGCCCAGACAACTAAATATGATAGGACTGCGCTGCAGTGGGTGGAAATCTTTGTCCTATTATAATCCAAACCAGCTCCAACAGTAGGATGCAGCCTGGAGGTTCAGCATGAGAGGTCAACTGCTTAGAAAAATCTAAAACCATGCCAAAAACATAACTGCAATTAATCTTATGGAGAAGTGACTGAATGAACAGAAACAAAATATGTAAAATAAATTCTAGAGGACTGGTATGTACTGCAGCCACAGTGGAATGAATTGGAGGCCCTTGTGCAAAACACAGAGATTAAGACTGTCATTGCTCCGTTTCCATGACAGAGCATCTTTCACAAAATCCTTTACTGGCCACATGACCCAGCAGAAAAGGCAATCACCAGGTCCTCAGAGTTCCTAGGTTATACAACTACATGAGTGACAGCAATTTTTTTTTCTGACATTCCTGATGGACAAAGACAGAATTTTATATGAAGGTATTGCTCTTTAGTAAAGGAGAAAAGATGCTTTAAAAAGTTAACTTTATTGCTGCAAAATATGATTTCTTCAAATTGCACAGTTTCTCAGTTTTAGGTAAAACCCACAAGAATAAACAAAAACTTGTATTGGTAATGTTGTGAGAAATAAAGAGCCCAGAAAAACATATGTTATAAAAAGAATACATTTTCTGTGGATTTTCAGGAACAGAAGGTAAGAAAAGCAATATATCTTAAATGATACACTAAGAAAATATGAATTTGTATGCACACCTGTCCATTTTAAACAGTTTTATGAAAAATTTAAGGAGAACTATAGTACATTTACTAGTATACAGAAAATAAAAAGAAAACATACTGCCATTCTTATGGGGCCAGACAAAAAATGTGAACTTATGAGAAAAGACTTTAAAATATCTTATGTTTTTCAGCTGTTCATATCACCGACAGCAAAACAGATTTATACATAGGTAATAATCGTAAGCGTACAGAACATTAAAACAGAGGTAAAATTGCTTTACTTCATATCACATTTTTTGTGCAGCTCTCTGAAACTAGTAACAATTACAGAGACTAGGAGGTGAGAAAAGAAAGTTGGAAAGGGAATTAGAGATACATGCTCAGATGAAATCTGAAAGTAATTATGAATGCCAATTAACTGGGGAGATGCAAGGAGGATATTCTACATGGCAGCTGAATACAGAAGATTTTTGTAGCAACAGTGGAAAGACCGTTGAGGAACAGAGTGGAGTCACATGCAGGCAGAGGAAAGAAGAGAAAGATGCGACTTGTGAGACATGGATAGAAAAAAAAATGCATGGCTCCTGAAATAAGTGAGGGTACAGTAGAACTATCTCAGACTAGCTTCTTGTAAGTAGGAGGTGGTCAGAAGCAGTTTATGCTTGCTGTGAACAGATAGAACCTTTTAGTTAAAGACATTCAATAATCACAACATGAAGATTTGAATTGGTATGGTGTTGAGGCAGCAGAAGAAACTAGCATCACTAAATACATTTGCAAACATAAGATGAGGAAGAAAAACAAGGGCAAAGAATAACATAACATGTACACATTATGAAAGCAAAAACAAGGAAAAGAATGAGTTTGTTTTCTAGCAGTTTTCACATTCTAATTAGAAAAAATATAAAAGAATTTCATATATTTACTTTTCAAAACAGGCTGTTGGTGCAAAAGAAATGCTGGCTTCAATATATGGGTAGACAAGTGGTAACAGGACTAAGAACAATGATGAACAATGAAGCAGAAAACAAATGAGAAAACTAAAAAAGTCTTACGAGCTTCCACAGGAAAAAAAAAAGGCATTAGTAAAAAAATGAATGGAAACAGAGAAGTGAAACTATGATATGAGGAAACAGAGATGTTTGCACAGCATTAGGCTACAGTCCCAAAAGCGGGACAATTATGTCACAGGTTGTATTAGTTCAGAGAATATGTAGGGGATCAGCAAGGAAAAAAAAAAAGCAGGCCTTCATTAGCAAAAACAAGAACGTTAACTGCATGAAGGAAAGCAATTTCCACAATATAGCTAATGCAAAATCTATACTGGAGATAGCAAAGGGGAAAATTGGAGCTTGGGCAAGTCATAGGAGAGTACATAGGGGAGGATGCACTTTAGCGAATAGAGGAAGTATCAGGGAAGCAAGTTGTTGGCAGCAGCAGTAATATAAAGAAGTAGGGTGAGGAGCTGGTAAGATAAGAGAAGGGGATAAGGAGACAAAATACTTTCTTGAGGAAAAAACCAACCAAAACCAAAAAAGCAAAAAAAAATCCCCCCAAAACAACCTAAACCAAAAAACAAGAAGGAAAAAATGCACAGGTTATCAAAAAGGATAAGAAAGTTAAAAATATTATGGAAATAAGATGGGAAAGATCATATGGTTGGAGAAGTTGTTATTACAGATTAGAGAGCTGCTATGAAATTCTTTGTACCTGGTATGGGGGAGGAATAGAAAGGCAAATTAGATAGGTGGCAAAGGGAATTAATAGTATGGAATAGGGAGTGAGGATTTACCAGTACCTTTGGAAATGAGGGAAGAGTAGAAATTAGATATTGCAGCCCGGAGGGCATCCCTGTAGAATACCTGATGAGATATATAAATAAGAGTGTACTCACTTGAGAATCATAGTCATGGTTTCTTTTCTGTCTTTCCCTTGGAAAGGTAGAGTACCAGTGAGCATTTCAAACTGTATAGAGTAAAACTTTCATCAATTACATTACCTGGACAAAAACTAATTTTTGACAAAACTACTTAGCATCTTAACCTTCCAAAGTTCATGCATGTTAACAATCAAGTCTTTGCAAAACAACTTCTATTGTACAATTTAAATTACTATGAAAATTAAGCAGCCTTTGCCATTTTTAAAGCTGCAAAATATTCTCCTATATCGATACCTTGCTTTACATGCTTTTATCTGAACAATTTAGAATATAGCATTCTGTGTTTCATTTCTGCCTAGAAAGTTTATTCTTGGAAGACTTGATCCATACAACTGTATTTTAGTTTTCAAGGGAGTGGGGAGCAGGGAAAAAGATTCCCCTTTCAAAAGTTAGTGACGATTTCTCCTCATGCAGAAATATTTAAAAAGGTCAAAATTTTTAAACTTGGCATGTACATAGCCTTAATTGGAAAGGGGAAAAAGGTTAGTTGATTGACAAGGACATGCATGATGAAAAGTGGTTACTGTATGCATACAGCAGAAATAAAGCCTGAAGGAACACGTAAGAGCTACACAGTACGTGCATGCACATTCTACAGTGCCTGGTAGTAGGCAACAGACACTGTTAAAATACTGATTTGTTCTGAAAGTGACTGAGTAAAAATGGATAAATATAAAGGCACTTCCATTGGGCTGCAGTATACTGCAGGGATATCGGATCCAAGTGAGGTAGTAAAAGCAGTCTGGCAGCAGTCACAGCAGCCAACACTGAGGCAGAAATCCTGATTTTTGGTTTAAGAATTGCAAAACAACTTAGTTTAATGAAATTTCATGGCATACACTTAAAGCCATCAAAATTAAAATAATTATAAAGGAATCCTCCAAACAGCTTATGCAAACTTAAGTCATCCTGAACACAAGGTATCCTCTCTTTTCTGGTACTACCCAAACATTCAGCCTTCTAAGCATTAAAAATGTACATGGATAACTTGCGTGAATAATGTGTTATTGTAGTATTCTTAGATCTACAATAAGAGCATGAAGTTGCACTAACAGCATTTTTTTAAAACCCTTTCCTATTAAAATAAAATTTTGAATTTCTTACTACCTTATAAAGTATTCGGAGAATAAAAGCTGCTAAGTCTTCTTTACTCTAAATATTATTTTTACATGTATACTTGTATTTAAAATTTTAAATTGAATGTAACTTCAACACTTCTTAAGACAATTGTCAGGAAGATTGAGAGGCATAAGCCAAAACTATAAAAAAAATTCACCTTTTGTTTGTTTATAGTTTAGAATGATCTTCACAAATTGCACTTGCAGAAAAACTTTTTAAAGGTAAATTTGTAGTGCTGCATGTTTCACTTACACTTGCTTGAAATAAAAAGTTTCTTTAGCAAGCTTCTATTTGTCAGAAGCATACACACTTGTATTAACAACTTAGCATACATGTTCTTTGTCCCCCTCAAAAATACTATATTCTAACATCAATAGGCCAATAGTACTTTAAGAATAAGCCAACATTGGCCTTCCGTAGTTATCATCTTTTATTTCAGCAGGACAATACCTCAATAAATGCACAATGCTTCTGAAAACTTTAAATGAATGTTTTTAGATGTCTGACATCTCTTAAAACAGTCACTGTTTTAAAGGACAAATTGGAATGTGCTTCTCAAGGATGGTTTAAACATACCTAGTGTCTAGCAGCAGAAGAAAAGAGGCCAAATGATTTGTTGAGATATCCTTCTAGTCTCCATTTCTATGCTATAACTTCTGTTCAGTCGAGATACTGTGTACTCATACCACACCAACAACCACTTGAATTCTCAATCAACACAGATTCTAATTAAGAATGATTTATGAGTGGATACATACAGATTGTCTATGAAAATTACCATGCAAACTAGAAATGCAAGCAACAAAAATATGTCTTAGAGAAAACTGCACTGTATTCCATATACTAATTTAAACAATTTGCTTTTTAAGGTCGTATTTTTGTATTTTAAGTAGAAGCCAAAGTGTTTAAAAAGCAGTGCACTTAGACTGTGAAAGCTACACCAGTCATGTCTAATATCTTTCAGCGATTTTCAATTTTGACATATGCACTTTATAAGCACAAAATTAAGTTTTCCATCTTTATAAAGTAAAGCTGAAGTTTAACTATGTTTGTGTTATCAACAACAAATATTCTGCAACTACACTGTAATTATCTTTTAATTGACTGTGTTCTTATGGATAAAATGTGCAGTTGTGAGGGGGTGCGTGTGTGCTTGCCTGTCTGGAGAGAGTTTAGTTATCAGGTGCTACTTTTACATAGTCAGTTTTCAGATCACAACAGCATTCCAGACAATTAAAAGGTGACAGGATGACTTATTTTCAGACATGAGTCCTTCTCATACTACAAAGCACATACATTAGTTGTATTGTTACAGTCATATGTATCAGAAGCAGTAAGAAACAAAAACATTTCCTTTAAAAATACAGTTATTTAATCTTTATGCCAAAAATGCACACAAAGATTATAAATATTAAAAGCCATTCAGAGCTCCTAAAATACCAAACATGATTTTTCTTTTCCAAAGCCATATTTGATACACATATTATTTCCCCTGACCCTGCAACTTCACAGAAGTTAATGCCTTGTAGAAACACCGTAAGCAATTGAGCAACTATATCCCATACCAGCTCAGTGCCATTTAGATTATTCTGTTGCGAGAGCAACAGCTGTCATTACTGTAAGTTGTAATTACACTGGAGACTAATTAGAAAGTTATCATTCATTTTTTTCCACTTGAGAATAAATTCAAATTCAAAATTTGGATCTAAATTTCTTCCCTGCCTTGGAAGAGACAGTATTTTTCCTGTATACTTTAGTATTCCTATTAGTCTCCGTAGCACTCAAACTACAACAGATGGACAATATTTCAATTCAACAGTAACAAAAATATGGCGTATTGTTGGTGTTGATATGAGACCTAGTCCATGTTCTTGATCCAAACTCTGTGGTATTGTTATTAATTTCATATAATTTAGACTTTTTTGGTAGTTAGAATTCATTTAAATCTCACCTTAGAGTTTAACATTTGAGTTGTTTCACCAAACTTTGTGAAGCATAGTTTTGCTATTATTTACATTTACCAGAAACCTACCATTAAAACACCAAATGACCACCAGTCTGCACTCTGTGTATGGCCTCGTCTATTAACGACTTCTGGTGCCATATATTCCACTGTTCCACAGAAAGAGTAGGCTTTTTTCTCGTGATCAATTGACTCCTTACTTAAACCAAAATCTGGAAGGGGAAAAAAAAAGTTCTAAATGTAATTTTTTTTTTTAATCACCCACGGTTAATACTTTCACCATAATGTGAAATATGATGCTTATGTCATTCATATATACATCCAAATACACACATGGGAATTACAGAATTCTCCTCCCCTCCATCCATTGTCACAGGTCTATAACATCAGATACACTTGTAAAGCAGATATCTTATTTAAATATTTATAGATTTAATTTATTTCAAACTAATTACATTATTTGCACCACAGCAAAATTACCTATCAGTTAAAATTACTTATTTTACCATATCGCTTTACCAAAAAAAAAAAAAAAAAAGGAAAATGCAAAGATTTTATTATGAACAGAAAAGATCCAAGTGTTGCAATTTCCCTTTATTCACCTGTCAATTTGATATGTCCTTCCTCATCAAGCAGGATGCTAAAAAACAATGAAAAGAATAAAATAAATTAATTAAAATACCTTTTAACTGTTGTTTCAGACAATGTACTGACAACAGTTAGGAATAAGCAGAACAGCATACACAAGGACAAGCAGAATTGAACGTGCATGAAAATGAATCATTAGTAGGAGATATTTTGAAACTATACATTTTCTTTTCCTTCAATTCTTTCTTTTTAAAGATTACGAAACATTATCAACATATCTGGGTTCTATTTAACTACTTGGTTAAATTCAGCACAGTACATAGTAACATTTTTCTTGAACTTTCAGTTTTGGCCATCTGCAGCACGTGTCATTATCCCAACTGTTAAAAATAGAGATATAGTTCTACTTCTGGGCGTTCATTTGTGAATTACTGTTTCAAAGGGTGTTGACCACTTCAAATAACACCAAGTAATAAATATTCACATGTTGTACCAAAGGGGAGGACCCATGGGCTACCTACACTTAGAGCAGGCCTTGTGTTTACTTCACTCACAAAAAAGGCCACACTTCTCTGAGACGCCAGCTATCCTTAACCACCACTGAATGTAATCGCAATTAAAAGCACGCAAAGTGTTCAGGACACCCCCGACACAGCGGACTCAGCTCCTCCGTCCTGCGGAGGAGGCAGGACCCAGCAGGACTTGTCCCTTTCCCCTACCCTTCCCTTTTCCTCCTGGCAGTTTCCACGGTGGGAAACAGGTACAGAGGGAGGTATATAACAGCCTGTGAGAGTTAGTACTATCTCATCCATAACTTGCAAGTAATTTCAACCTTTGATAGGTTTTTTTAAGCAGATACACCCAAGGCTTAAAACCAAGGCTTTTCAATAGGTGTAGACATATACAATTTAGAAAAAAAAAACAAAAAAGAAACTATGGTTGAGGCAGTAGCTATTTAGTCTTCTGACAATTACTGTTTTGCTCTTTTCCTCTTGGAAGTAAGTGTTAGCAAAATAACTGAAGTTCTCTCGCTTTGCTCTTCAAAGATCTTCTTCCACTTGGTAAGCTTATTTTTCCTCACTTTAGAATTACTTAACAGAACACTCCCAAAGTTTAAACATCATCAGTTCCCTGTTCATTTGAAAGTGCAACCCCATGCCAAAAGCCTCCAAATTTCTGATTTGAGTATGAATCTTTCCCTTCTTGTCAGTTAGGGCTGAACATTTTTAAAGTTGTGTCTTTCTTCCAGGAGATGCATAAAAGAACAAGCTATCGTAGTGGAAGTTCCATGGAAGAGCCAGGTTCTGTGATACTTGTTACTCATTTTTGCTCTTTTCCACCAGTACTTTACATGAGACAGTTATCTCTCAGACTTTTCAGGTTCTCCATATAGCCATAACAGAGAAGTGGGATCACCAAGGACATCAGGACTTCAGAGTTATTACAGATTTCCTGGCAATGAGGCAGAGTATGTTAACTATCTGATTAAGCACAAGAGAGGAGACGCACGCATTATATCATCACATAGATTCCCCTTCAGGTAGAGGGTAACACTACAGCATACATTTATATCTGAAAGGCTCAAATGTTCCAGATGATAGCACTGACATTTTCTTCTTTACATCTTCTAAAACTCAAACCCCCAAAATTACTGGAGGAAAGACATTAAGAAGAGACAGAATTCAGTCATTTGAGTGAAACATGGATGACTAATATATTGAGACACAACACCATACCAGAACTGTAGCTTCAAGCTTATTTTAAGTTTTCAGTGTAATTATGTGATCGCCAATATACATAATAAAGCCTATTTCATATTTTCATATTTTCATATTTTACTTTAAATTTTAAACTCCATCCTGCTCTTACTGCAGTGCATTTTAAAAATCAGTGTTGGAAAAAAAGATGTTTGCTGTTAGGCTTTCACATGCAAGGACACAACATTCAACTGTAACTTTGTATGGTGCATTTGTTCTAAGTTTATCTCTAGTTCAGAAATTCTACAATAATGACAAAAACAAAAGGCCAAGAAGACCTCTTCTCCATTGTACACCCTAAACCACCTGGAAAATGAAAGGTAGGAATATTTCAGTATACTCAAAAGTAACATGGATTATAGTACTTGGCATATCACTCTGGAATTAGATGCTCACGGTCTAGTGGAAATGAAATCCAACCTTTTGATTAAAATAACCCACAAGCTTCCCCCACCTCCCTCCCTGTTCAGATTATATGGTAAATTACTGAAGTTTAACAGCTGAAAAGAGAAGTGCATAGGTAGAAGTGCTATAGAAATCAAATTAATACACTGCATTTGCCACAGAGGAGTCTTACTTTTCTGGTTTTAGGTCCCGGTATATTATTCCAAGACTATGTAGATGGTCTAAAGCAAGCGCTAATTCAGCCAGGTAAAATTTAACATCATCTTCTGTGAACATCACCTGAAAAAGAAAACCAATGTATTTTACATGCAAAATCTGTAAAGCTTACACCAGCCCCAACTAAACAATGGTAACAGTGGTTTTGTAGAATGGTTATTCATAACACTTGAACTCATTTCTACACAAAACCCTAGAAATTCCGATTTCTTGGTTAGACAAAAACTAGGATTTTATAATCAATACTATTTCACAGTACATACTTGAGAAAGAGTTTCTGAAGCCAATATATTATTCTTTCTGCAAAACTGAGATTATTTGCTTCTGATTGTTCAAGAGAACAGACAGGCACGTTGTAGTGGGACTGAAAAATTTTGGGAAGCATTTAAAGAATGTGACTACCTCTTTGTTAGATATGACCATTTCATTTCCAGACAACAAATGGACTAAAGAAGTCCAAATGCCTGAATTTCATCTACAAAGGCAGAGAGACAAGAGCAGCATACGCCTCTTGGTTTTGAGCAGGCTGCCTCTAAGTACTATGAGAAAGAAGTTACAGTGATGGTAAAAACCCCCAAGGTGCAGCCTGAGAGGTAACTCCAGAACAGGTAGATCAAAGAGTAAACTAAGGAAATAGCCTATATAAGAGCACAGGTAAGATCTCAGGTAGCAATCCCACATTTTCTGTTAGGAAGATAAACTAACCCCTGTTTACAGTCAATGAAATGAACATGTCCCAATTATACCAACAACTGTTGTGATCCACTGACAGAAAACATTACAATTAAGCCTTTCTGAGAATTTAGAAAAAAGTAAATATAAAAAAAAATAAATCCTACATTTGGTTCTACCTCAGCTACTGCTCAGCTTTACTTTTTTTTTTTTTTTTTTTTTTTAGAATTTAAGACTAGTATCTTTAGATACAGCATATGGACCTGGAAAAATGAACAGCAAATGGGGAGGACAGATGAACATTATTTTAAGCAAGAGTTAAGAATGGAGAATATAATATATTTTCCCCTTAGTAGTTTAAAGAGAGAAAGTGATATCGAAGCTTGTACAAAAGGTTGTTGCTGATGTTACTTCTACAAAAGAGCCAATATTTAGTACTGGCACATTCAGGAAGGGAAATCTCTATAAGAAACATTTAAAAGCTCAAATAATGGAAGATCCCACGAGGATGATAATACACCCACACTACGTTCTTTAAAAACATTGCACGGAATTCATCTCTCCTAACCTTAAACATCTGCAGTGTAGACATCTAGCTCTGAATTAATCACTTTTCCCTTTGTAGCCAATGGGGAAAAAGCAGGAACTTTTAGGCTGCGGTTCATCTGATCTATTTTAAAATCACATGAATCAATATAAGGATGACATTAATTGCAGCAAGCATGCCCATTTCACTCCATCAGTTATAAACAATTAGCTTATATTCAGGTACCTGTAATGAGTATTTCTTACCTAACCATATTAATCTTGTAAAATTTGAGTGGCTCAAGATGAAAAAGTCATCAGCAGTAAAGCAATATACATTCTTTCTTGGGAATCAGGAAAGAACTACGGATCTTAAGAAACAGGTATCTTAGTTTTAGAGTTCTAATAACTTTCTACTTATCTGTGGCAAAACAAACTAAAAGAAGCAACTCGAAACAGATGGCTTCACTGAATTAAATGTAATAATTTATGTGGTCAGCACAGAAATGGTGATATATCTATACACAAAACGCATTGCATTTTACTCTCTTCTTAATAACCATATAGCTTTTTAGTGGTGACCCAACTGTCCCAGGTACTCTGTAGCAAGGGAAAATGGAAGGCAGCTACAATTACAAGTTCTGGCTACCAGATATATGTTGGATATATTTATATCTCTATCCTACCATATATTTGTTGGAAGTTTTTGAACATGAGTGATGGCCAAAAAAAATTAAATCCAATATATGAAATGTTAGCATTTATTTTAGGAGTTATAATCAAATTAATGTGAAGTAATCAAACTTTTCAAGATCATTATTTTATATATCTACACAGAGATATCACCAGCACAACAGAAACAAAGTGTTCATGTTTGGAAAATTACTAAGTGGAATACAATTCTGGCTTTTAAAATATTTATAAATAATGTAGTTTTGCTTTCATATGTAAATAATTAAAACAAACAAAAAAATCTGTCTGACACTAAATTCTGGATATTAAAACCAGGCATAAATCAGTTATTTTGAATACAACTACTTTATATAAATCCATGCTCTTTCTGAGACTCATCTTCAAACATGGTAGCAATAGGAAAAGAAAATTGTGCAAGGTGTAAAAAGCAGCACAGAAAGACTGCTTGTCTAAGCCTTTTTTCAGAAACAATGTATATTACCAACAGCAGTTTAATGAATTGACTACTTTGTGCAAAAAACCTACTTGGTTAAAAAGAGATATTCAAAATTTTATTCAATGAAAATTGAATTTAAAAAGTAAACTCTCCTAATATAGGCAATTTATAAAAAAGTTTACCTCTTTGGATAAACGTGTAAACAAGTCTCCTCCCCTGAGAAAATCCAAAATAAGATATAGCTTCCCTTCTGTTTGAAAAGCTGAAAAGATCAATTAAAAAAATTAAACATAATCTAATTTTACCCATGATCAGAAGAATAACATACCCAATAATTCACCCTTGTTTTCATTATCAAAATGAATTCTTCTTTTTTCTCCTTTGTGCAAAAAAATTATTTAAATGAATTAAGTAACTGTTCCTCTATCATGGACCAAGTAACTCCCATGCCATGTGAAAGCAAAGCAAGTCACCAATGGAATTTCTAAAAAAAATAAACTATACTTAGGTTAGTCATCATTTCATTCCAGATTTTGGAAGTAAAAAGCCTAGATTTAAAAGGGCAAATTAGTAACTAATGCACATATTCTAAAAACTCTGGAAACTCAACTTAAAATGGAGATCTAGTCTCATTTGCAAAAGTGTGACAAGAAAAATAGTGAAAACTACTTTATTTAAGTCACATCAGAGAGTGATAGAGATTTGAGATTTGAACTAGAGGAAAAACTGGATCCTAAAAGAAAACTATAAACTGAAAAAAAATGAACAACAGAAAACTGTGCTCTACCTTTTTTCAGTTTACTTTCTGCATGACATGTTAAGAGTACTGATTTCCTCCCCCCTCCACATGAATATATTTTTACGGCTGCCCGTACTATTAAAATTAAAAGGCATATTCCCACCAGTTTTGATGCAACTGGAAGTAATGCCATTGCATATGTTTTCTATAGAGTAAATAAATCAAGAATAAGAAATAATTTTAAAAAAAGTCAATGACATATACAAAAGGTAAGAGGTTTTGGAAAAGAATGGCTAGACATAAATAGATAACTGCTTTTTAGTAACACAAGGGGCTACAGACTCTCAGTCTTCTAAAGATTTAACACTTTGGATCGTTAGCCATGTCCTTACTTTGCATGAGAATTACTACACAGCAAGTCTTTGCACAATCAGTATTTAGATAGCACACTAATTTTCTATGATTATCTGAACCACTAAGCAAATACTAGGTACTATCTTGACAAGCACCCATTTTTGCGACAGAAAAATGAATTTTTCTGCAACTCACCATAATGTAACTTGACAATAAAAGGATGGTTAACTTCTACTAGGATATCACGTTCCATTTTTGTCCGAACCCGATCTCGAACTACACAGAACATAAGCAAGATTAAAAAAAGAGAATTTACATTATGAACCTGTATTTTTCCTATGTTTCCTGATGTACTTCACATTGTATCCTGTAGTATTACAACTGTATGCAGGTCACTATACTTTACACAGAAGAGATTTGAGAAAGAATTTATTTCACAGTGCAGAGTTTTCTGATGAATCTCTTCATGCATTTCAATTTGCTTCAGTTTCTGCTATTGGCAAAATCTGACATTGGGTAAATAAATTGAACAAAAGCACATGAGAACACATAACCACCCTTCAGTCTGCCCTATTCTTAGTTAACCTTTTAAACAGTAGAGCGAAACTACCACAGCTATATGTAGAACACATAGGCATTTTCTCTACTGTTGAAAAGTAGGGAGAATTAGAGTTATAGCAAAACAAACTTATAAATAAAATTATACTATCATAAAGATGCTTATATTGGTTTAAATCATTCAAATAACTTGCACTATTAAGATATTAAATACTTCCACAATTTGGAAGGGAAATTTTTTTAATGTAGTGTGTACTTCAGACAATCTTTTTAATTTTAAAAAGGTTTACTGAGAGTAAACACGCGCACGGAGAAGCGTATCAGACACCCAAAGCAGTTACGGCTCAAGCTGCCTGTGCTGTCCCACCGTGGTGGCTCAGAATGGGACACGTATCTGCTCCTGTAGCACTACAGGTTAAACGAAACGAGCATCACGTGCAGATGCCCTGCAGACGGGGCTGGCAATCCATGGATACAGGCAGGACGGTCAGCCCAGCACGGCACCTGCTTCAGCTGTCCCCGGCAACTCCCCGGCCACTCCAGTTAGGGCATGGTTCCCATCCGAAGCTCCACATTAGCCAGGACACGGACAAAATTCAGAACTCTTACAGATGAGGGCTAGTAAAGCTTGCTACGGTGGTTTAAGATGCTGCATTTCTCCTTCTTTCCCTTATTCTACATTTTGTTACTGCCCCTCTCCCAAACGTTGCAACTTCTCGAAGGAAGCACCCCAGAGCAATGAAGTCGAGTCCAAAGTTTAAGTTGCCAGCATTCCTTGTACAGTTAACAAGCCAGAGTTCTCAAGTATTAAAATATAACAAGGCAGGAAGAGGTAGTCAAGCAGCAAAAGGGTCTTTCAGAAGTTTAGCTATCTTTTCCCAGAAACAGGCACTTACAATAATACAGGTACTTGTGAAAAAGTTATAAAGATACATTTTCATGAATGAATAAAGCTATCAAGCTTCCATCTCCCTGCAGAACAGATTCTTAAATATGGAAGCACATGAAATTAGTGCTCAAACACAGAGCAAACACCACATTTGAATTTTGACCTTTACAGCGAAAGTCATGCAAATGTCACAAGATAGTTGTGCAATTTTACTGTTCCAAGGGTTCATCTGAATTACAAAATTGAAAGTCAGAATATTCTTTTTTTAGGCAGATTCAGTTGAGAAAAAAATTCAAAAGACTTTTAAGTGCCTGTAGCTATGCAACAGTTACATGGATAACAAGCCTTATTCCTGAAAAGCTAGAGAAAGTCCAGATTTACAAAATCTCAACCAAAAAAGGTACAAGGAATGGAGCTCATTTCAGACATTAGTATTAGCCATTATTTGACTTAAAATCTGACTTTTGCTGACTATAGTTTCCATATGCGTGCTGCTGGCAGTACTGATTTTTCTTGACACATTTGATGCCAGACACTGTTGCAATGATTTGGTCCCGGTTCTCTCTCTCCCCTCATCATAAAGGGGCAGTGAAAGAAGATACCTTCTGCCAGAGTGTATTAATAAACCAGTCTCTGCACTAAACAAAGTTGTATGTGTATATTCTTGGATTTGCTCTAAACACTAAAAGGTTGGACTGTGTAGTTACATCAATGTGTTCTGGTTAATATAGTTGCATTCCTATTCCTATGAAAATATTCTCTCTAAATTTGATTTGTGAATCATGCACACTACCTCTGATTAAGCAGCAGTCTTAAAGGGCATTTTTATCTTTAATTTTAGAACACAAAAATAACTTTATAAAATAGATTTGAAAGAGCTACAGAACCTTAGACAAATCAAGTAATACAGTGTATTATTTAAAATTACAATATTAGACCTCAAAAATGTTGCAAATATGGAGAAAATAATTAATTTCAGTTAATTTCATATTAAGATTTCAACAGTAACCTTCATTTGCATGCAACTCTGCTCTTCCTAAAACATGAATTGCAATCAAAAGACACTCAAAAGCATCTGAAAATTCAGATACAAAGTGTTGAAAAGTGTGGCATCCTCCTGCTAGTGTCACCTTTCTGCTCAAGCCTTTTGCATCCTTGAATTCTTAGTGCCTCAGAGAGTCTCCTTTTCCAACCAAAAGTCAAGCTTCCAATTTCAGTATTTATCAGTCTCTGCCATCTGTAGGCAAAACTAGGTCCACAGCTTGGACTGTAATTTTTACACGTAAGGTTAAACCGCAATCAAAAGGTGATGGAGAGAAGCCCTCAAATGTCTTAAAAAAGCAACTGCTGAATGACCTTTGACTCCAGTCCTGAGCTATTAACAGGCTGGAGAATGAAAGGCTATTGAGGATATCAAAGTACCTTAAATGAATGGAAACCAATTTCAGAAAAATAGGAAGTAAATAATGAGAATAACACGTGCCACAAAACACAGAGGAATCAAAATATAGGAAACTGTTCAAAAACACACCCTCTGTAATAGTTTTAAGTGAAAGTGATATACAATGAGATTGGTGACATACGTATTCAGCACTAGATCTCAAGCAGAAAATTTCAGGTTCAACATTTTAGCATTAGTTCACAATTCAATGCGAGTTTTTGTGCCCTCCATCATTCTATGAATATTTTCAGATGAAACTGTATGTCAAGATTTCAAATCTATATAATAATCAACAACATAGGTGAAGTTGTTGAAACTATCCCAAAATTATCATTGCAATTTCAGTGCAGTCATGTGGTAGAAAAACTAGAAATAGACAGAAGTGTTGAACAATGGCATAAAGCAACAAATACACATTCTGGTTAAGTTCTTAGAACTTTTAGAATAAAACAGCTGATATAATGCACTTGTAAATATCATGACGTAAATATAAACTGAGCAAAAGGCATTAACTGTATCCTTGGTGATACACAGCAAATGAAAAAAAGGAAGGATATTAAGTTTCAGATAACAGCTCAGGAGCAGGTCAAGTGGCAGGTATAACTCAACTACTCTATTAAACAACGATCACCTAACAAACTTCGTGCGGAAAGGAACCTATTTTCCCCTGTAACTATTAATATAGTACTGCTGTTTACTTATCCCTTCTGGGTTTACAATACAAGGCAGTGTATTCTGCTATTTGTTGTTTGATAGAAAAAAGTTCTAAGATACCATCTGTAGAACAGCATGTGCGTAAAGATTAAGTGTTGGTATTATGTCCCTGATTTCTCTCTTCCCGCCCCCACCTCTAAACAGTCCTTACCTTTCAAGGTGGCCTTTTTCAATACCTTCATTGCATAAAGCTGTCTAGCATCTGATCCTGAGATTTTTTTGACAAGGAAGACCTGCATTGAAAATTAAAAACAATTCTTAAAAGCAAATAAAGGCAATTCAGATCAATATACTTTGCTATGAAATTCAAGTAGTCAGTATTATTTCAATGAAACTCAACTTGACAGTTTTAGATTCTACAAAGCCAAACAAAAATTTCCTTGCATTTTTTCCTACTATTCCTTCATTTCATAACCTAAAAGGTTCACTCAAGACAAACAGTCTGCCAAATTAAATTTGGTTTAACTTAACTGATTTCAGTGAGTTAACATCCCTTTGCATTATCCAGAGTTTACCAGAACATCAGCACCTTGAAAAACATCAGACCCTGAAAAGCATGCAGAAATGTCTTTTTAAATCGAATGGGAAGTAGTGACATCTTCCCAAGTTATTAGAAAAAAGGGATTATGGGTTTTGTAATATTAATCCTTTTTGCATAAAGGCTAAACCAATTGAGGACAAGATTGGCATTTTTGCAATACTTTGAGTCAGCTAGACAGCTAATTATTTTTTCTTTTTCAAAACTTATAGCAGTTATAGCATAGAATTTAATAATATCAATAAAATAAAAGGAATTTTTGAAATTATACTTTATTAGCTTACATTTCCTTGCCCCTGAATGATCTACTTCTCCTTATCTGAAGATTTCCAAATAAAAACTTGGTTATGATTCTGGATGAAATCAAACAACATAGGAAACCACCTTTGGAATCAGGTTTCTCAGTGAATTCTTACTAGTTTGAGTACAAAATTTTATAGTTCCTAAAACATCTAGATTTCCAAGCTTAACTGGAACTGCTACTCCAGTAATGTGAATAACAGTAACTTCCTACCACCAAGACAGAATTGGACTGATTATTCTCATTTTCCCCCGTATCCAAGATGGATTTGGCATTGTATGCTAGAGCTTAACATCACATTCAGAATTGTAGTTAAGGCAGAAAATGAATGCAAAGGCTCTGTTGTCTTACATTACATATTCCATCCTGTCTCTACAATCTGTCTTGCCACATGAAGTTAATGTTTTGCCTCCAAGTTGTATTTGGACAACTAAAAGTATCATGCACACCTAATGAGATCTCAGTGTGGACAGAACTCACTAAATGCTAGAAACATTGACTCTTTAACAGGTCTTCAAATAAATATCAAGGTACACTATGCCTTAACCAAATGATGACAGATAATACCTAGCTTGAACATGACTAGGGTATATCATGTTTACTTCAGTAGCCATTATTGCCTAAAATTTGTTCTTTACAATTACAATCTGCTACAAAAAGAAATGCTGCCTGTAGCTTCTGTACTGGTGATGACCTACCATTAGCAAGTTAGCAACTAGGAATACTTATCAAAAAAACCTCTCAACCCTCACCCCCTCAAACATAAAAGAAGAGTAATTATAGAAAAATGACATTCCATTTTAACAGTGAATACCCGATTATTTCATATCAAGCCAATTCTTCTATGGAACTTTGAGATCTGCATATCATACAAACTAGAAAAAAATTTACTGCTTTAAAAAGATCTGCCACAATTACAGCAGCTAGTTAGCACTAATTTAGAAAGCAGTTTTCACTTGCAACACTGCCTTAATGCAAGACTGTGGCTGTCCTAAACATTTCAGTCCTAATATTATTCAGTGCTATATTCCTGAATGATTGGCTCCCCAAGAGTTCAGTCACTAACCTTTCCAAAGGATCCTTGTCCTAGTACTTTCAGAAGTTCAAACTGTGACGGGTCTGCTTTCTCATGTCCTTCCTTTACATGGTGAGTTATTGCAATTTCTTTGATATTTCCTTCTTCCTGACAGAGGAAAAGAGTGGAATAAATTTGCGTTAGTGGTGCATCTTCCTAAAATGTTTATAAATTCACAATATGTTGAAAAATCCCAGTGCTACTGAATCCAATCAACTACATGCTCCCAAATGTAGATAAAAAACACTGAGCAATGCTCTTTGCATAATTAAGACACACACACAAAAATTGTATCTGTTACAAAAGGTAGTATTAGTTTAGTAACGATGTGGCTTGAACTTTTAGGGATGCATCAGAATCCAGACAGTAATAGAGCTGACAAAACAAGTCAGCAATTCCCAAGCTTTTGTGCTTAGGCCCATATTGTTTGGTTCATAATCTCCATTCCAGATTCACAACCCATTAGTGGAAACCAATCTTCTTAAGAATTTAGTCCTCTTAAAGCACACCTAGAGTACATCAAATGGACCAGATCTCTTAGGAAAGCCCTCCTTTTTAACACTTGAATGAGGACCACCATGCTGCAGCGATGTTAATGCTCACCTTTATAAGACAGTGTAAAACTCAAGACATTTCCCCACAAAGCAGCACAGCCTCCACCCCCACTTCAGCAGCAATAAACTCTCCACCCCACCACTGAGAAAATTCTGGTGAGGAAGTGAATCTCATTGCCTCTCTTCTTGAGGAGAGTCTATTTCATAAAAGCTGCCAGTCTTCAGCATTTCCTCTTCTGTGAGAAACCAGTCACCAGAAAGCTCTAAAGGGCAGTGGATCTTCTAGTCTTTTTGCGCTCTGTGCTTAATTCAGTATTTTCTGCACAGAATTTGAAAATTCCCTGGAAAAGCAACATCCTGCCATCCTGCCACTTCAGAACTTATCAGCAACTGTTCAAAAGTAGGTTAAAAACTGCATTCTTATCAATCTCATCTGAAGAACTATCTAGGCATTACACACAATCCAACCTAAGCAGCACTGACTGTAAGTTAACTTACATAACGCAAACCTGCTAACTACAATTTCAACTTTTTCTGCATTCTCTTTCTATTCCTTCTATGGGCTACAGTGAATAAATCAAATCTGAGAATACTTTTCCTCTACGTAATGAGGAAGTCTCAGATCTATTTAACAGAATCGCAGAGTGGGTGATGTTGGAAGGTCATCTCATCCAACCCCCCTACTCAAGCAAAGCCACCTACAGCTGGTTGCCCAGAACCGTGTCCAGGCAGCTTCTGAATATCTCCGAGGATGGAGACTCCATAACTTCCCATGGTAGCCTGTACCAGGACTCAGTTACCCTCACAGTGAAAGAGTGTTTCCTGATGTTCAGAGGGAACCTCCTGTGTTTCAGTTTGTGCCCATTGCTTCTGGTCCTGTCACTGGGCACCACTGAAGAGATCCTGGCTCTGTCCTCTTTGCACACTCCCTGCAGGTTGGTCAAACATGATTTCACCTTTGTGAATCCATGCTGACTAACCCCAGTTACCTTTTTGTCCTTTGTGTACATGGAAATGGTTTCCAGGATTAGTTGTTCCATCACCTTCCCAGGGATCAAGGTGTGGCTGACCATCCTCTAGTTCCCTGGGGTCCTCCTTCTTGCCCTTTTTGAAGGTAGGAGTGACACTTGCTTTCCTTCAGTCCTCAAGCACCTGGATCATTGGATCAAGAGTGGCCTCACAACGGCATCTGCCAGGTCCCTCAGCACTCATGTGCATCCTATCAGGGCCCACGGACTTGTGTACGCCCAGTTTGCTCAAGTATTCTCTAACCCGACCCTCTTCCACCACGGGTATGCCTTCCTTGCTCCAGACCTTCCCTTTATCTATATGCACCAAAATGTGCGCTACTTAGTTCTAGTGATGGGGGAGCAGAGGCAGTGTTCTAAAGCTGTGCTTCCAAAGCACTAATTTATATATTCTTCAAGCATTCTGCAAAATTTATGTGCATGAATTATTGCTGAAAGTATCCTTTTGTGTCTGCTCATCTCAGGACCGTGTATAAGTGCACAGTAACTGACCATACAGGTCAGCATGCTCCAACACATGCTTCTTCCAGATCAACATCTCTCTTTCAAAAGATTCTTTTTTTAAAAGATTCCAACCAAAGTTGGAAACAAACTGCATGTAACAAATCCTGAGCATGTATGTGTGAGAGTGTGCACATATAGAAAAAATTTCCAACGTACACTTTGGAATAACGCACAGAACTTCCTGGCAACTTTTAAAATCAGAAAGTGAAAAAAGATATTTTATTGTACAGAACTTGGATTTGTCTTGGGTGTTCTAAAATTAAGATGACCAATAAGGATAGGTGTCAGTTTCCAGTGTAAGACACCCAAAATTTTGCATGCATGTATGCTGTGTACTACTCCTAATAAACCTAAACTCCTTCTTCCTTTCAGGAGAAAATGCTACCATCATTGACTCAAGGCTGAATCTTTACGGACTTCGAAAGAAATATTGATTCCTTCTACTTGTCAAAGGAATTATTTGCTGGTGGACATCTGTATTTTCATCTTTTAAACTAGTATATGATCTGTTGGGTTACATACTACTTAAACCATCCACTGCAATCTTGGAGAATCCCAGGAGAGCAACAGCACAGTAGAACAGATCACCGAGTACACATTACTTCGGATACTTTGATCCATTTCTGCTTAGCTGTTTTATCTATTAGCTCCCTGGCAATCTTGGGAAAGTAAAAAATGTGTGAAACAGAACTTCCTCAAATCTTTCTGTTATCTACTCAGATTCAGGGACAAAAAGCGATCAGGTGGACACATTGCTTTAAAAGCATCACAAAAAGTAATAAAAACAAGAAATGAAACAGAAGAGGTATTAACTTGTTCTCTATACACAAACAAAAATTATTTTTGAATGCAATGCAATTATTATGCCACCAACTTTCCAGTGGTTATTTTGGGCACTCTCTAAAAAAACCCCAAACCACCACTTCACATTCCTGATACTAAGCGGATATTCCCAGTCTTCACAGTTTCTCAGGGTTCAGATACTCTTCAGTCCTTGTACAGCAGACCTAGTACAACTCTGTATTCCAACAAAATGGAACTCAGATCTTACTGTACTTTACTAGCTTGTCTGTAACACATGCTTGGGAGCAAGATTTATGATGAATAGTTACCCACAAATTTGCAGTTTCCTTTTCTGACATAATTGCCGAATGTTTGTTATTTTAACCTAAACAGTATTTTGCAAATGCAGTCAAAAATACAAAAGCGAAGCCTTTTATAGAAATGCAAATTATATACAGAAGTAATGAACCCTCACTGTACCCACTATCTACCTGAATTAAAATACAAGCCTTTCACACTGTAAAAAGAGATCTCTCTCAGCCAACTGCGCTAATTACATTAGCTGATAGATGTCATCTTACAGTAAAAGCTGGAAGAGAAGCCAGCCATTCAGTCTGGTACTGAGTTTGTCTTAAGCTCCACCTCTGATGATTCCTCAATATTTGGAAAAAACATTTGTCCCATGTGATGAATTCAAATTAAATGAGATTATGTATAGGGTGCTGAAAGACTCAGGTTCTCCTCCCCTTCCTTCCACTCCCTGACAACTTTCACACCACTATAGACACTCACTCACCAGCGATCTGGCTGTTGCAATGGTGCAATCTTTTTCCCAGTTATAACTACACCCTACTGCCTGTATTTTATTTCTATTATTTATAAGCTTGGAAAGCTCCCTTTTCTCAAGCCTTATACTGCAGCAATGGCTAAATACGAGTCCCAAGACAAATTTTTTTTCTAGCCACATGGCTCTCTAAGGCCTTCTTCACACTAGGAAGTAAAACTGTCACAGAAAGTCACATTTAAAAAAAAAACCAACAAACAAACTGTGCTAGTCAACTTAAAGTGGTTGCTACTGGCTTCCGTTATCCTGAAGCTAAATATAGATGACAAGGAAACAAACAGAAGGTAACATTACTCTGAGTTTCCTTAACATTTCCTTAACAGTATAATAGTGTGAAAACAACACTGGCCTAGAAGGGAAGTGAGTGACAAACAAGTTTGGGTATGAATTTAAACACCACTATTTCAGAATAACTTCCTGTACTGATATAGTTTGCAAGTCAGAACTATTCTGGTCAGTAAGTATCTCAGTATAAGTAAGCTTTTAGTAGTGTACCTCACAATACTTGTCTATGCACAGGAATGCATACATACATAGGAAAGAACACTAAATGGACTATATTCCACAGACAAAACAAGTCTAAAAGAGAAAAGCTAAAAGCACCATGGATGACTAATTTTTCTCTTTAGGAATCAGCTACAAATTAGAATAGGAAACATGCTTGTCAGGAAAAAAAAAAAAAAAAAAAAGATACACACCTTCTAGGGAAGCAGTGAAAAACCAATTTAACCATTATAAGGCTATAAAAATAATAGCCTAATCATGTTGCTAGAAAAATTCCATATTTTAGGTACTTAACAATCACTAAATACTCACTTTTGTCCTAGTAATTGACTTTATGTGAATTTCTTTTATGTTCACTTTTTAATTCAAGGCTAAATTAATTCTGCTGTAACATAAAATACTTGTAATAAGATCTCAAACGGATACAAGTATACAGGAACAACTATTAGATAATGTATTAAAAGGAAACTGGACTTCATACCCTAAAGGAAGTAGAAGCAGAAGAGTCTTAGTAGGTAAGTATTTCTCAGCAGTAACAAAAAAACCCAGAAAAGCAAGAGAAAAATGTGAGTTTATCTATACATAGAATCTTCCGTAATTTATCCTTCAAATTTCTGAATTTCCAGTAGGAGATCTGAAAATGGTTCCGAGTTTAAAGAAGTGGCCCGTGCACAGCTAGATGGCATAACACACTGCTTGCTTTACACAGATCAGTTTACCTGCATGTCTTTTTCTGAGTGATATGTTCCAGGGACAACTGAAAAGCTGGTGTAGAGCTAGTAAACTGGGCTCTGAACTGCTACGAGAGCCGCCAGTATCATCCACAATACCATTCCGATTGTTCTCACAGGTTTGTAATTTCCACTTCTTTTATTACTCCTAATAATTCCAATCTTTTTACAGATTGATTTTATTTTCTAATCATGAATACAGCAGCAAAAAGAATACATACCCTTCTACCTCTAACTTCCAACTCCTGAAGATAAAGTAACAGTGGTATGAAAGGAAAAACAAGTAAAAGGGGTCTGAGAGAGAATTCTGGAGTCTGAGCTTAAACCATCTGTAGACACTTTAAGAGAGGGTTGCCACACATGCACTTACAACAACTAAGTATTGCGAGTGCCATATGAGATATATTCTTATGACACAACCTATATCTGATAAATTTAAAAAATACAATAAACACTCATTAGAATTTAAATAGCACCTCAAAAAATAGAAGCATTCTAAGTCTACAAATTTTATATAAAAACGACAGAGAAACAACCAACTAAAGATTAAAATAATTAAAAAAACCAATTTCAAACGTATGCTCTGACACTGACAAAATAATCCACAAGGAAAAAGCTCTGAATCATCTAAATAGACGGCACAGGATCAGACTTATGCTCTTACTCGTAACAGGAAGAGGAAGGCTATCCAGAATGAGGAACATTAGCACATCCAAACACCATAGGGGTCCTGCTGCACCTACCATTCTCAGTTTCAGGTTCTTGAATAAATGCATAAGCCCAGTATCAACATGCATAATGACAAGTGCTTGACAAAAAAATTCTGAAACACTGGGACAGAAACAGGGAATTCAACAAGAAAGTTACCCTACTCTCAAAGACGTGCAAGAATTAGGTGTGAATTAACTTAAACAGAACACCAAAGAATAAGCTGGTATGTCACGTATGGAATGCTTACTTAGGAAAGATGTCCCCAGAAGACAGATTCCTCCTTTTCTGGGTACTCAAAATTATGTGCATATGAAAAGAAATATTTTAAACACTTAACTCTTTATGATAGCATATTTTAGATAACAGGTATTAAAAGAGAAATTAGTTCATCAGCTTCACAATGAGCGACAAAGATCTGAGCACACACTCTTCAACATACTGAAAGTGTAAGTTAAAATTATGATATGAATAGATTACACTAAAGGGAAAAAGCAGCAGCTATCTAAAAAATGTAGTTTAACAGCAATAATAATAATAACAGAATGGTATATTTAAATTGTTCCTACACATAGGTGACATTTAATGAGTGTAAAGTCATGAAGTGACATAAAACTGGAAAGGTAAGGAAAAAAAAAAAACAGGGAAACATTTACAGCTTAAGACATCCAAAGCATTCAGGTCAAATGGAATGTGGCTCAAAGTAAACTAGCCCCATCCTGAACAGAAACACTGACTGCATCGTCTCTGTTGTCAGCTTCGGTGAAATTAAACTGAAATCAGATGCAATACAGAAAGTTAACCAAAAGCAAGATATCCAAAAGTAAGATCTCTTAACAAAGATATGTGTGCACAAGAAGATTGGGGGCAAGGAGGTTTCATTGGATTATAACAGTGTGGTACCTTAAAAATATATTTGTGGTCAGCTATGCACAGTATAACTGGCAGTTTAATTTTTATAACATCAAGAGCAAAGATAAGTATGTGCAGTATATGCTACGAGTACCTATAGATTAAGGCTTTTTGAAAGAACATTCCATTTATTTTTAACATGCTAAAACACTTCAAAAGGCTTGACATTACATTTTTGATGGCTCTGATGCCTGTTATAGTAGAAAATGGGTGTTCTTATTTGATGACAAAAAAGGGAATAAAAGCAGTTAAAGGCTAAACAAAATAAATGGCTCCTTCACCATACCCAAATTTCATCTGGCAGCTTCTAACTAACTCTGAAACAGATTTCTGAGAAAATTCTCTTTATAAAAAAGTTCAAATATGGATTTAGAAAACCCCAGAAATTCTTATTGTGAGATATGTGATGAATAACTGTATCCTATCTCGAGTCCTTTGCATCAGGGAGGGGATATTAAAGATAACACACAACATCCGTATTCCGTTAACAAAAGAGACAGAAGTGACTGCAAAACAAGGTTGCATGTTCACCTTCCCATGAAATGAATACGACCTAGATGTAGGTGAAAATCTCCTCAGTGCAGTGAATTTCAGCTGGCAGATGACTAAGCACTGATCAAAGAACTTTCCCTCTGCACAATTGCTGGCTATATGAAATGTATCAAGAAATACAACACCAAACCTGTAACATCTGAATAAAAGGTTTCATGGTGAAAGTAAAAGGCCACATACCAAACCCTTCTGCA
The DNA here is from genome assembly GCF_000737465.1 of Haliaeetus leucocephalus. Lineage (NCBI taxonomy): Eukaryota > Metazoa > Chordata > Aves > Accipitriformes > Accipitridae > Haliaeetus > Haliaeetus leucocephalus. The sequence goes on from NW_010972753.1 coordinate 1,207,895, forward strand.
TCTCACAGAGATGGAAGTTATTTCATAACTGACATAAAAAAGGAACAAGGATAAAATACTAACCCTCACATTCATTTTAAACAAAACCTCTGAATTTTACGGCATGATTGCTGGACAAAAAAATACCATAGTATGTTTGCTTTTGGAATTGAGAAGCAACTTGCCTCTCAGTAGGGCTTTTAAATAAACTGTACTTTTCTAATAGGAGGCACAGATGGCCAGGACAGACATGGCTATACATACTCAAGTTCATCAAAACCCAGCAGGAGGGAAATCTGGCATATGCAACAAATCCTTAGACAGGTCCTGTATTCAAAAAAAAGTTCTTCCTGGACAGTGAACATTGTTGACATGCTGACCAAAAACTGTAAAAGGGGGATTAAGACTTTGACTTAAGGTAAACATTAGATAAACAGATTAACAAATTTTAATCTCAATGAATAATTAAAATCTGTTCTAATACCTAAGCCAGGTTAAGTAACTACTGCAGAAATTAACTCAAATGCTGATACTCCTGGTTCCAACATTACCCAGGTTTCACCTTTATCTGTTAATTCTGTACTGCTCTTAACACAGTTAAGAAGGTACAGTCAGAAGCATCTTCTATAGTTACTTACAGACTTAGTTAGGACTTAATTTGCCCCTTAAGATAAGTAAGGGTTTGTTCAGATTTTTCACTGTAAAGCCACCTTCCAGCTCCTGGTCTTGTAAGGTCTTCTCTGAATAATTTTTTATTTTTAATACTTGATTTTTAATGTTATTTTGGAAGCCCTTGCATCCCTGCTAGACACAGCAACGATGGACTGATTTTATGCTGCCTATAGAGCAATAGCCCCATACTACTCTTAGCCACAATCTTCCTGCCTCGACCTGCAGAGACGGCAATTGCTAAGGCACTGACCGTGAGGCTGCGTTCCGTGGCATTGCTAGTCCTTTCAGAGTCACTGCCTGCCAAAGTCAAGTCACTCCCCCAACTTGTGCAAGATTCTTTGTGCCTAATACACAATTTAGCATTTAACTGTGCCAATATTAGTATTTTTAATGCTCCTTCTGAACAGACACTATTAATATATTAAGAAATGTTGGTGGGATCCCACCAGAAATTCTTCCAGGAACTGTTTTGTGAATATTTTCCATTTAAAATAACATTTTTAAATGGATTAGAATCTGTTTTATATATTTGTTTTGTATAGTGATAATTTACACGTGAGAAACAGCCAGAATCACCATTAGGAAAGTTCACAATTCTGGAATTTCAACTTCCATACAGTCAGGAACCAGAATGAGAGAAAAAAAAATAAATCTTCCTGCTAGTTTTAATCACAACAACCAAGTCAGCTCTATATTGCCAGTACTGGTGAATACCCCCCCTCAAACATTAGCCATCTTTCAAGGTAAGACAACAGCCCTAAAATAAATTTTAGCATTAAGTTTCTGAAATAAAGATACAAATATTTCAACAGTATTAAACTGCAATCCTTTTCTTATAAGACAGGTAATAGTAATTTCTATCAGTGCAAAGGACATTTCATAGTGTACTTCCCCTTCACACTCTTCAGCTGCACCTAATGAATTTTAAGTTATCCAACAAACTCACTGCTCTGTCAGTTTATTCTATTGACCATACAATTTTCAAAAAAGCGAATCCAATGAATAAAGAGCTAATTGCCACCTTCTCTTCCACTTGAAAGTTGAGCAGCAGAAAAAAATACTGTTTTTATCAGTTCTCATTTGTTAGCACTAGGTATGCAGCTACATAGATTTTTCCATTTTTGTTACAGAAGTAGCAGCTTTGTTTTCACCCCCCTCAATATCTTTTTCAGGAATGTTTTGCTTCCTCTAGACAAATGCATGTTCTTAAGGCACATGCACATTCAGTACAAGTGAAGATAAGGCTGAAAACAGAAAAATGGATTCCCCAGCAAGTTACTTAACACTGCTCCAACCACGGCTGCAAGTTTCCTTTTACTACTTTGTTAGCTTTCATTGTATTTATCAGAGCTCAGCTGGTCATTGCTGTATTTGGCAAAACATTTTTCTGTCACAGGCAGAATAATGTTGATTCCTATAATCAAATGAAACCACTTCTGAAATATTGACTATGATATTAAACCTTGGTGCTGAAGTTACATAAAGCAGTATGTCCTGTAAGGACAGTAAGCTTATTGGATATCAAGTGATTTTAAAAGGATGACTCAATGTTGGCACAGTTCCCCAGCTCATATACATAATTTCCTTTTCCTCCCCTCCCTTGAGTCAGGAAGTCTCCTAGATGCGTTTTTACTTTCCCAACTTGTTATGAGTGTAGGATGAATTTTCAGTATTACCTGAACAAATAAAACCCATACGAGCTATGCTTTTTGAAGTAAAAAAGAGCCAACAAACTGAAAACCAATTACTTTTACGTTTTGTATGATGGCGTATAGAAATCTTTATTAAGATAAAAATGGGAGTTAAAAATGTGAGGAGTGCACCAGTCTAGGTGTTTTTAAATATCTCAGACACATTCTATACACATTCATACATTCTATACTCATTATACACCTACCTTTAAATTCAAAACTGCCTTTTAAAAAAAAAAGTAAATTCAATGTCCAAGAAGCATTTCACAATCTCCCATTACTTCACTAAGCAATGTTAGTGATCTAAACCATGGAACAAAAAACATTCCTTATATTTGTGACTAACATTCAATTTGGGTCACTTAATAGAACTAATGATTACTTAAATGCTCATACACAAACAATTGTTCTAAAAAGCTGATTAAAAATGCTGCTTTTGAAGTAGCAATTATTCTAATACAACAAAAACAAAAGCACTGCCATGCATAAAATTAAGTCAAGCTGACTTAAGAATATTCTGCGTATGTTGTCTGGTTTACACTAGTACCAAAGAAAAGCAAGAATAAAGCAGAAGTATGTTCTAGTTAACATGGACATTTAAAGTCAGAAATGTAGCTTTCCACAATTTATGTCTTTGCTTGTTTTTAAAAGATGGAAAAACTTACACTTTCAGCTGACATCAAATTACTTGTTACAGATGGCATCTATTGTTTTACCTGACAGAAAATAAGATTTCCTAAAAGCAAACTCTATTTGCAAATGTTTAGTTTCAGGGTTTTTTAATTTAGTCTTAAATTGTTAAGTCTTTAAGAGAAAAACAATGCATAGACATAATAAAGAAAAATCACTGTATTTGTTCCTTACTGTCTATACTTTCTACTCTTTTCCATTCCTGGCTTTCTGCTACAACAGTTCTGAGATCTAGAAGGATGTCTATGTCCACACCTGTTCCAGGTAGCCAACTCACATAAAGAAGACTGCAGACCTGGTTACTGAGACTAAACTCCTCCCATTCTTTTGGTGTTATAGATGAAGCAAGACAGGAGTTTGAAGAATGAGTCATGTCCCAGAGCAAGAAGTCAAAGGATAGATGAGGCCCCTTGCATCAACACGGCTGGTCAGGCTGGGAGGGTAATTATGACGATGCTTTCCCTCCTCAGAATAAAAAGACAAAGGTCAGGACAGAAGTAGGACTCTACTCCTTCCTTCCCAAAGGAACTGTGAGCACTTGGTTGTTTAGCAGGTAAAGCTGAGGAATTCCTGTAAGCATTTTAAAAGCTCAGTGTTGGTCACCAGGAGCATTTTTGTAATGCAGTTCTCTTTTGATCAAACAACACAAAATTATCTCATGAACTAGACTGTGCATGTCAGCATTGGAAAAAAATACTCATTGGGTGGAACTTTCATTTCCCAGTAATTTTGATATGAGTTTTGTTCCTACTTTGTAAGCACTAACATTTCAGAGCATTGCAATTAAAAAAATAATTCAAAGTTTAAAAAAAAAATCAACAATTAAAAAAAAATCCACGAGCACATTCAGCACTAATCTATGACTCCTATTTTATTGAGATAATATCCTAAGTATACTCTAAAATTTATATGGGCTGAAAACCCTTAGTTTGGTCTGCACTGCCTAGTATTTTAAAATCAACAATTTTAAAGACAAGATAATCAAGCTGCCATAAGTAGATAAAACGTCAGTTTTTTTAATCAGAGACTTCTGAGAAATACCTTTCATGTTGCCTGTGGAAAAGAACTGTAATTCAGGACTAGGAGTTGATAGATGTTTATTTTACAAGGCTTAAATTAAAAAACTGTATATAATGCAGCCTAAGTTCTATTGTTTTACATGCATGTCTTGTTTTAGTGTTTCAGTTATGGGAAACAAATTTAATTTCATTTTCTAGCACATATTGTGAAGTTTAAACAAGTACATAGACTAGTAGGTGTTAAATTACTATCCCTTTTATTTACAAATTACTAGACCTGCTTCACTTAAGATGTTAAGACAGTACACAAGAAGGTTATTGTTTTGTTGGTTTTTTTCACTGAAAACTATTTGCAGACTTAACAGCAAGAGAAACATGAAAAGTGATTTGAGTTTCAACAACAAAGTGCTCTGTCACATTGCATGTTTACTTATATTGTTAAATAGTTTGGAAACAGTGCTTGGGATAATACAGTTCTCCACTAGAAATTTTTCTCAACTTAAAAAAAATCTTTTATGTTTAAATATATGCTCAACAACAAGACAAATTACACCAATTAAATGTCTGCTATGACTAAATTATCATTTAAAAGTTGAAATAACCGTAACATGAACTGTAACACAAGCAGGAGCATCACTACTCTTAATATTGTTTTCAGAAGTAAATTTAAGATATTAATAAGCGTGAGTTATTTTAACTGTCACTCCACACACAACCATATTTTACAGTTTAAAGTACTATATGAAAATGTAACTCTTAAAATAACCACTAAGTATTAATTTTAAACATACAAACATTTTTAATAAAACTAGACTCTCAGTGAGGAAACTTAACATACAGCTAAGCTCATACATTTCTGGAGGAAAAAAAAAAAGTAAGTTTTACAGTATTTACATACAGGTAAATTTCCCAATAAAGCAAAATTATCAACAGGTACCTTAGAAACTTCTACAAAATATGAGCCCACCACAAACTTTTTTTTTTTTTAAAGAAAAAACAAAAGGCTTTGTATACAAACAGCACTCTTCCCAAAGCAGTGAAAGACTAAAATTGCTTTGAAATTAGAAGTTTAATTAAAATAAAATTTCCCCTTTTCCCCTGGTTCTTTTAAATAAGAAACTAAGCTCACCCGAATAGAACGAACACGTAGAGCCAGAAACTTAAACATGACTAAGAAACCATGATGTTTAGATTTTCTGACTGAGCGATCATAAGTCTAGCAGGGAAGACCAACCCTGGCGTTTTTGCTGTGACCAGCTGTTCCGGCAATTAGAAAATTTCCTGTCAGGCAAGTCAGACACAGTTGGGGGGTGGGGAGAGAGAAGCGGGGCGGGGGGGGGGGGGGGGGGTC
>NW_010972753.1:1213306-1235892 GCF_000737465.1 Haliaeetus leucocephalus
AAAAAAAAAAAAAAAAAAAAAAGACATTGATTTCCCCCCCCCCACCCCCCGTGGTAAAGAAAAACTGGGCAGCAGTGGTACTCATGCTGCTGATGCTGTAGAGATCAGCACAGGAAACTTAAGCAGATTGCCTGATAGCAACATGCTGTTGCAGATGTTATTTATTCCTGGTTCCCAGAAAAGAACAAAAAAGATCAACATCTATTTCACAAATCGTGCTACTATGCAACACTTCACTAGTTAAGCAGAATAGCAACTATTTTAAGTCCTACATGTGATGATTGTATTTTCATGAATTTTTACTTAATTTTACAAAATATTTTAACATATCATGTATCACTACTTTTTAGACTTCAATGTAGAGAATGCAGTATGCGTATGCTTAATGACTATTTTTATTTACTAGAGTTGTTAGCGGACCAAACTGACGTTGCGCATAGCCCTTTGAAATCCTGCACATAGAAAATGCTACACAGATGTTATAGAGGTTAGGCCAAGACAGACTGCAGAAATTATTTCAATTGCATCGCCCAGCTTGAATGTCTGACATATGCACCAATATTATACTGCTTTGTAGAGAGTGAAAAATTTCTTAGAGTAATAAAAATACCTAAGCTTTCTTTCAATGTTTAAAAAAACCTTCAAATGTTTCTAAGAATTAGAACTCAATCTAATTACTTTGAACAGCTAGAGATGAAGTTTTTAATTTGATGTCTCTCTAGATTTAGTATGGAAGTTATTTTCTGAATATTGACAGTATCTTCAGCTTTTCTGATATTTATTAAAATCACTGAATGACACAGTGCATGCTCCATTAAAATACAGAGCAAGACTGTTTTTCTTCAAGCAATGAATAAATAAATAAAGGCAAGTAACAACATCTAGACAAAGGCATATACAAGTTCTCAGCTATAAACAGATCCAGGTGATTCCATTTAGTGTCTCTGTACCAAAGGAAACATATAGCAAAATACCATACTTCTTCCTGCACAAGACATTAATACAAACAAACCCTCCAAACTACCCACTTTGATTGGGTTCTAACAAATATCTGGATTACTGCAATTTTTTTTAGATTTTTATTCCTCTTCAGAAGGCAGAGCCAGTAATTTATTTATTTTAAATGACAGAATATGTTGCTACTATCTCTATTACCACATCCTGGCTGTCTACAGTATCGGTTTCTAACTTTGCCTTTAAAACCTGGATTATATGGCTCCCCAGCATGAGCAAAGACCCTCTTGCCCAAATGCAGAGATGAACTAAAGACCCTGGCTTTATCAGGACCCCTCAAGCAAAAATGTGCCTTTTTTGTGTTCTCTTGTGCTCCTCTGGGTCTTTATTTATGTCACTTCCGCAGGGATGGTTCTTTCAAATGCTATGTACTGAATATACACAATTATTATTATAGATTACACAGGGATTCAGTAACTACTACTACACCTCGAGTCCTCAATTACAATGCAATTTTTACAGTCTTACAGTGTTATAGCCTTCTTGGAAGAAACAGCCTCTACTACAACAGCAGTAACACAGCATGAAAAGAGATTTGGTATTTGTTTCGGGATAAGCAAAGCTTCCTGAACACAAGGAGGTTACTGCAACATAAGGATTTCAAGTATTTCATAAAATTACTTCAAGTACAAAAATTACTTGAAGCTTTCCTCTCTTCAATTGTTTTAAACCTCCAGCTACTTCCCCCTCAAAACTGAAATATCTCAAGAACTGCAGTTTAACAGCAATATAGTTGTTTACACTTTGAAGACTTAAAACAAATTTAAATAAATAAATGGGAGACCATCCAAACTCTCTGCCTTACCTTGTCAAGAACATGTATGAATGCATAAAAGCAGAGTGAGCAGGAGTCCCCAGATCACTAAATTAAATTCTATGGTAGCAAGGAGAGCTAAAAGCAGAAATGGAGAGTAAGTGGTAAGACCTACACTAACTACAATGTTCTTTAAAGATGAAAAGACACTGTGGGTAAATAAGCATTTTCTTCTCTTTTTGCTGTAAGGGTATGAGTGTATTCTGCTGCAGATAAGCTGTATCTCCTAAGGGTGACAGGAATAAGGCATTTCAACTGCAACATTTGTACAATTACTGACTACTGCTCTCCCAAACCTTTTATGTGACCTCCCAGTGAAGTACAAAGCACAATGTTCAGGGGTCAGCGGGGTTACTTCACAACAATAGTTCTCCTATAACTGGCATGGGTCTGCAGCAGGTGGAAGAAATTTCTTGTGTTCTGGGAGAATAAAGCCTGCATGGTTCCCAAAGAGCACTACCAGCCAACCAGAAACATTAAGATATATGCTACATAATTCATTTTGAGAATCTCTAAGAAAAGAGCTTGCCCTTTTAAATATTCCTTCGTATGAGAAGGAGACAGGTTAGAGGGCAGCAATCCCCAACAGGGGGGTCTGTGATAACAAGGACAAATTGCTCCAGCAAATTGCTCCCCTTACCTCGAAGTCCTTGATAAAGATTTGTATTATGCATGTTTATCACGAAACACAACTGCCTCCAAAACAAAAGGGATTTGCTATGCCCGTCAGTGACCGTTCTGCCAATTGCAGAACTCCACTTGCACAATGCATTTCCTCCTCCAGTACAGAAATATAAAGTGAGTTCATCTCCCATCTTCACCTCCTCTTCTTTTAAATTGGATGCTCTGAATTTTCAAAAATGAAGAGAAAATGTCATCAGACTTGCTGTCCAGACATTCAAGAGAATGGGACTCACAGCCGCCACGGATAGCAGGAGAACGGAAAGATGCTGGAGGAACCCTCAAAGCAGTATAGAACACGAGGGAATCCACGGTTTTGATTGATTAAAATGTACGCACCACAGTGGGATGCTCACTTTTACACATAACCAGAAAAAGTTGAAGCATTTCATCTAAGTGGAGTCCATTAGGTGGACTGACAATCTTCCTATACTGTCAGTCCGAGAAGTGTAATAATGCAAATTAAGTCTTTATGCTGCTAGACAAGCAAGGCTCTGTAGTACAGATTGCCTTCAATTATCTGGAAAAGACAAAGATGGAGTACACAAAAGGAATGAAAAGCCCTCATTTGATGAAGGTCAACAGTTGAGGAACAGAGAGCTACTTTTTGGAGTTTTCAGAAGCTGAATAATATACTTCTTTTCATAATAAATATGTTTGTATAGCCAAAGAAGCAATATTCTATTAATCAGGGGGTGTGGCAGTTTCCATCTGCTAGTTTACAGGCTTTTCAGGGCTACCATCTGTTTTCTCTTCATGTAACAAGTAAGCAGCTTGACTTCTAATGTTGCTTACACTCTCAAATTACTCAATTTTCTGACCAAGATCCAGAAAGCATGCTGCACCTAAGACACTAAGTGCGAAATAAGCCACTCAGAAAATCCATTAGAAGACATCAGTGAAAGAGTTTTGCTGTAATCTTTCCTCAACACCTGATGACATCTTGGGGGAAAAAAAATAATCCATGGCTTGCCTTCTTTGTATGGATTTGATATCCAACAGTTAACATCTCAGACTAAAAGCTTTGCACTGTTTAGAAGGATGCTGTAATTTCTTATGCAAGGACCACCAAGTCCATTCTTACACAGGTAAGATGCATGCACTTCACTTGAAGTTTCTAGCAAAATTCATCCAAGTTGCAGCACAGCACAGTGCTTTGGAAGATAATGAACTTCCAATTTCACTACATTAGAGAGAGAAAAAAAAAAGGAATTCTGCCTTTTACAAAGGAAAATCTGGGCATTAAGAAGGTAATAACTGGATTCAAAATTTACAGACATAAATGGTTTGCTTGGGAAACTTATTTGTTCAAGAATCAAGTTATTTGATTGTAAAATAGAACTAAATACATATGTATGTATGTTTAACTATATTTAGTAGAATACTTTAGAAGGAATGTAAGAATTATGGACCACCTTAAACTCCGAGTTCAGTATTTGTAACTCAGGTTGTTTCCTTCACTCCATTACATAGTGGACACTGTCTCATTATATGGCCAGGTTATCGGCTGGCTTTAACAGAAAGGATGACTTACTTCACAACAAGGAACATGGTGTTATACCGAATTATGTAATATTATGGTTTCAAACAATTGCATTGCTATGGCTGTAAAGAAAGCTTCCTCAGTTTGATTTCCATATAAACAGGCAATAATCACACATTCAAGAATGTGTAAGCAATGTGAAAGAATAACTTGACTGTATACCTCATCTTTCAAAACTGCAAAAAATATTAAATTGTCACTGTTTTACTACTGATAAGCTATACAAGTGGCTGCTTCAGCTAAAATTAAGTATCAGTCTGTAAAAAATGAGAAATCCCAAACTCAGTGGTCTACGAATACTTGTGAACCCAAACGTTTCTGTAATATTTAAGAAATTCTAGCTATGTCTTACAACCTGTACCACAGAGCCAAGAATTTATGTCAAAAAACTGACAAAAATACACACACAGAAAATGGAAATGTAAAGGTTACACCAGCAAAAGGAAAACAAACATATCAAAACAATCACAGAAATATGTTTGTTGTCATGTTAACAGAAGATTATTCTTTTAATAGGAAACTATTACTGAGCACCCAAACAGCAATATCCAAAAGAAGTTTGGAGCAGTCCTGAAACAGTGCCTCAACCTGCCAAAATGCAAAGTTTTTGAAACTAAGAGTTCTCACTAGTACAATGCTATAACATTAAAAATCAAGGTGAAACTAAAAATCAGCAAAAGCCTCTCCCAAATGTTTTAAAATCTAAACATTTCTCAGTTTAATTATGCCTTTTTTTTTTTCTGAATTACTTCATTTTAACTTTCTTGTCTTTCATTATTTTCACGGATGGTGACACAACAAACGAGATTACCCCAGATTACTCTGGTTTTAGTATTATTGCCTGAGTGACAGGGGGCTGTTTTGCCCATGACTGTAACTGGTAAGTGATCTCCCTGTCCTTACCTCAACACCTCCCTGCCTGCCCTCCCCAGGTTGACCAGTGTTTTATAGAATCATGGTAAATTGCACAGTATACGTTCATGTACAATATAGAATCTAAACATTATTACTACATATAATTGGCTGATCAAGTTCAGTATTTTGCCAAAGAGACTATATTGTCCACATGCTTCAAATTATTTTTCTAACGTATCTTAAAGCCTTTTCTAAGATCACACTTTCCTTACAAACTCTTCTATTAAAACACTGATTGAGAAGACAAAGGTCATAATTTTCATCTCTTCTGACTGCAAACAGATGTTTTATTTAAATTCTACTAAAGAAAAATAAATGAAAAACTTATTTTTAACTACTGACTTTTCTTTGCAAGCATTTCTTACACTACCTTTTGACTACCCACTGACTAGTCTTACTTAGCTTTGTTATATATTTTTAGTAAGAGGATGACAGCTACTGACATTTAGTTCATCATCATCCAGATCAGCATATTTTAATATACTGCTTTACATTTTAATTCTTCTTATTTAAAAGTGGCGTTTTGTTTAAAGTTTTACCAAAGCATACAAGAGGTGTAATAATATTACCCAACCACCTCCATTGGAGAGAGAGTTTACTTTTTCATCCCAGTTGTTTGAGCCTGAATAGGTTCCACTCCTGCCTGTACTGAAAAAAGTAATCTTCAGTCCTAGCAGGTTACCAAAAAGAAAAATACATGAGTTTTTCCTGCAATTTACAAAGTATTATGAGAACAACTTTTCACAAATTTTTGGAACCTAGTATTTTTGTATGTTTATTATTATGCTTAAACTTAAGTAGAGTGTGATGGTAATACAGTTGTATTAAGTGTTTTAACAGCTAAATTGAATCCATGTAACAGATCATAACAAAGAACACAGCACACATGATATGCTCTTCACATATATACAAAATGGGAAGCTACTTGCTGGACTAGCTGTAGTTTCTGGTTAGATTTAACTAGTAAAGCATGCATCATGATTGTAAGAGCTCAAAACAATTAATTTGCTCAGTTCATTTACTCAATCTTTATTGACACAGAGCTACAGAAAGCAACAGTAGATAGTACAAGAGCGAGAAAGGCAGCAAATAAAAGGCTTTAAAAATAGCTTCACCTCTTTCAGTAATGTTCACTTAAGCTTTTGCATTAGGTCAAGCTTCAGCCAGTTGTTTACTTGTTCTTACATTTATTTCCTGCTGGACCCAGATCATCTGAGGTATATATGCTAAAAAATTTGACAGCAAGCTATAAAGTCAGATATAACCAGTATAGTCATTGTAATAAAACTAGAACACTGAATGGTTCCTCTTTTAAGAGGAGCAAGACTTTTAACCATACAGCATCTTGGATTCCTCAGAAACAGATATGTACCATTATAGCTCCTGCTTTTCTTATAACAAACTACCAAATTTGAATCAAAGCTCTGCAACTCAGACTCTCCTGCCAATTAACTTTAATTTTGACCAAAAAAAAAGGGATGTTAAAAAAAAAAAAAAAAAAAGGAAATTTATCTTTTGATATGCAGAATACTAGAGACTTCCTATGTAGATAGAACTGTTAGGCTTAAATATTTATTTTAAATTTCTTATCTGATTTGCATTATCAGCACACTAGCCAAACACTTAACACAGCAAAAGGATGCAGTATTTCAAGTTTTCACCCGCCTCTATCTCCACAGAACTATAGCAACTCACTATCTTGAACCTGCATCCCTTACACACCTACTGAAATATTTTATCTTCTTACCTCATGTGCTAGTACACGCTAGGTCTGTTTACTCTAGTGTCCTCAGTTACAGCTGAGAAATTTCATAAATTGCCAGTGACCACATAAGTGCTCTAAGTCCATTTCAGTGCAAAGTTAAACAGAAGAACTTAAATGAGTTTCAGCGGTATCTTGCACCAAAACAGATATGAAGCACTGAAAGAATATCACATCCCAGCTGATGCAGTATTTTATTAGCTGACAGACAGCAAAGGCTAGCTTCCAGCTATAACTGACTGAGCAACCACAGTAATTTTTTGTTAAAAAAAACAACTCTAGATTATTTTACATCATTATTCACAACTTTTTACTCACCACAACCTAGAAATAAATGCAAAATAGGTTCCTAAAATACTGGTCTGAGGCATTAAAAAGCTAAACCAATCTTAACTAAGTAGCTCAAGCATGACAGAAAGAGTATTAGAGAAATGTTTTAATTTTTTGATGGTCATACTGTGTTAAAATGGGTTGCTCCCTAAAAAAGCAGCAGTTTGGGAATGTCTGAAGAAAGTACAGGAAACTACTTGTAAGTAATCCTGCAGTTATCAAATACTGAAAGAGAAATTTGATAGCTGTGGTGGGTTAACCTTGGCTAGATGGCAGACGCCCATCCAGCCACCCTCTCACTCCCCCTCCTCAACAGGGCAGGGGGAAAAAATAAGGTGAAGAAAAGCTCATGGGTCAAGATAAGAACAGGGAGATCGCTCACCAATTACCATCATGGGCAAAACAGTCTCAACTTGGGGAAAATTTATTTAATTTATTGCCAATTAAAAATAGAGTAGGATCGTGAGAAACAAAGACAAAACTAAAACCACCTTTCCTCCCACCGTCCCCTTCTTCTCAGGCTCAACTTCACTCCTTCATTCCCTGCTCTTCTACCTCCTCCCCCGCAAGCAGCGCCGGTGGGATGGGGAACGGGAATCGCAGTCAGCTTGTAACACTGTCTGCTGCTGCTTCTTCGCAGTTTTGCCCTGCTCCAGCGTGGCTCCTTCTCATGAGCTACAGTTCTTCAAACTGCTCCAGCGTGGGTCCTTCCCATGGAGCCCGGTTCTTCAGAAATGGACTGCTCCAGTGTGGGTCCCCCGTGGGGTCACAAGTCCTGCCAACAAACCTGCTCCAGCGTGGGCTCCTCTCTACACAGGTCCTGCCAGAAGCCTGCTCCAGCGTGGGCTTCCCATGGAATCACGGCCATCTTCGGGCATCCCCCTGCTCCGGCGTGGGGTCCTCTCTCCCCGGGCTGCAGGTGGAGATCTGGTCCCCCGTGGACCTCCCTGGGCTGCAGGGGGACAGCCTGCCTCACCGTGGTCTTCCCCACGGGCTGCAGGGGAATCTCTGCTCCGGCACCTGGAGCACCTCCTCCCCTCCTTCTGCACTGACCTGGGGGTCTGCAGGGCTGTTGCTCTCACGTGTTCTCACTCCTTACTCTCACAGCTGCTGCACAGGGCTTTTTACACTTTTGCAAGCATGTTAACACAGAGGCATGCCACCAGCGTCGTTGACAGTCTCCGTTTTGGAGCCAGCTGAAACTGGCTCTGTCTGACATGGTGGGTCACTCCCCCGCTACTGAAACCTTGTCATGTAAACCCAATACAATAGATAAAGAATACAATTTTAGCAGATAATCACAAAACAAAAAAGTTCATAGGAAGAGGGTGAAGTTACAGACTCAAAACAAGGAAATTATCATCAAGCAAGGACACTAGTCAGAATAAATTAACAAACCAAACCCAAACTGAACACCTTCCCAAAAAGAGATCTTCTAGTTCAAACAAGAATTCAACTAAGCACTGTAGTCTATGTTATGCAGAATATTAGAACAAATTATCTCCTTCTGGTGTTGCCTTCTAACCTCATAAATATTGTTCCTTTCTTACTCTTTAACACTGCACTGCTTTAGTCATCTGTCAGCCCTTGCCTTATTTCTTCACCCTGTTGTTAAAGACAGCAGACCCTTGTGTTTTTTGAGGAAGAACCAAAAGCAGTTATACAGTGCAGACTTTTAATCTCCTAATTTTCATATCAGCTTAAGAGCTACATCTGTTACTGGTATGTTTGAAGACAAGCATAGAAAAGGCAACTCCACTCATTATCTAAACTGCCTCTGTCCACAACTTCAGCAGAGAGAGAAACTGCTATGGCATTGCAATTATATCCATGCTGCAAACATGTTTCCATGCTGGAAACAGCTTTGACCATCTAATCACAAGCTGAAGTCTGCACAATATGCAATACCAGCACATGAACTCTAAACTCCAACAGAATGTGGAGTTGAAAAATTGTGTTTTATTGGTAAGGCCATTTATCACCAGGCTTAACAGTCAGCTAGTACTCTCTGACACAAAAGTACAACTACTGAAGTTGCCTTCATGTCTGAGAAAAAGTCACAGGCATCACAATAAGAAACCTGAACTCACTGGTACCTTCACATTATGAAATATTGTAAACTGCAAGTTTGACATGAAGGTAAGGAACTTAAACAAATTATCAATGAACCTTCCTGACTCTGATCTTCTCTTTAGCAGCAATCTCTATTTTCAAGAAGCCTGGGTTAAGAATTCCTTCGATTAATGCCTCCCAATTACAAGAGCAATGGAAACTAGCTTCACAGTCCTTCCTCACCCTTGATCTTCCCCTGAAAGACTACTGAAAGCTGAAAGCAGAAAGGAATATGAGATATGAGCTTTTAGAATATACAGATAACTGAAATTTAAAAAAGTTATGGGGAAGGAAGAAAAAAGGGATAGGTATCCATTTTTTTTGTGTTCACTGGCTAGTTCAAGCTCAGAGTGACCATTCTACTCCTATGTGTGATTCACAGTGCATTAGTTCATGGCTCTCTAATGCTTAGTGTCCAGATCTGATTTACAGCAAACACTCAAGATCTACATTAATAGTTCAGCCTCTGCCTTTGGCTGTTGCATCACTATGAAAATTTCACTAAGCACGTTTCAGCATTTAGCATCTTATCTGAGGCAGGGAAGGGGTCTTAAGTCACCATCTAAATCAATACCTACAGCTATCATCTTTGAGTATCTCCATGCAAACATTTCTGAAGCCCTTAACTTTGTCAGCTCTGAACCAATGAACAGAAGTTCTCTTTCACTCCAACTTAGCCAAATTAGCATCACAAGAGGAAAGGTGGAATCCACATCAACAGAGGAAAGACTTAAGAAATGCCTGGTCCTCAATGGACTAGCTTTGCTATTCTTGAATGCACTCCAATGTGACACATCTAAACTTTTCAACAGGAAGCCCAGGAAGAGGACCTAGAACTTTGTATCTTGGTTTCTTGGTTCTATGAAAAAAGGGAGTAGAAAGAATGTTCCAGGCTAATGAAGATTTATTATGCAAATAATCTAGTTTTACACAGGTCAATAAGGAAAATAAGAAATGACTAATGCTAACAACAAAAAGGGCACAGACAGATACTGCCAAGAAATCTCATGACAGTATGGAAAACAAAGGTGCTGGCTGCTGTTACATGTTGCTTACCAAAATAGAAGGGGAAAAGCTATGGTGCATGCTGCCATGCTGAAAGAATCATATTTCATACAGTAAGCACACATGCGTCTGCAACTGAATATGTGTGGAATTTAACCATGAAATAATCCTTTGTTGTGACACGACCACAACTGAAACTTAATTATTAATAAAACATACTTTGTAGATGTAAAATATTTTCACCTATTCACTGATGAGACTAACAGAAGCTGATGGAAGCGCTTTGCTTGCTGGCACTAGGAAAAGTGGATAGTAAAAAAGAACTACATGTTTTCAAGGTTTGCTAAGATAAGAAAAGAGGAGCTCAACCTCCCTTCCTATTCAGGAATACTCTAACTAGCCCCATCTTACTATCAAACCTTCTCACTCCCCAAGCCAATTATAACTTCTACCATATTCAGCTTTGTGCTGTCCATAGGAAAGCCCACCTCATACTAGAAATACTAGGGAGAGGCTATATTGTACAAAAATTACTATGGAAAGCATAAAAGTTCATCAGAACAAACAGTAGGATACAGAACCAGACAAGTCAGTGAGAAAGAATTTATCTCAAAAATATTAGGATCCTAGATTGCACCTCATGTCTAGTAAACCTAAACAACAAAACATTAGTGGCAAACTGCCTGTAAATTAAGTGATATCAGTGTGCTACAATATTGTCCCATCTATCTTTATTACAACCATCTTTTACTCACAGTTTGTGGGTTGATATCATCTTCTCCCATAGGCTCATCCACAATTTGCTGTCCATTCTGTAAGAAACAGACACAGCAAGTTACTAGAAATGCTGAATCCAAGTACAGAGGTAAATACATTGTCAGTGTGCTTTTACAGCATGCTACCGTACAGGATCAAGTGTTCTCTTCTCCATATTCTATAAAAAAAAAAAAAGTCATTGAAAGTAAACACAGAAGACTGCTTATTGCTGGCATGCAATGCCACTCTGGCTTTGACCCTCATGTATTATCAAACTGGATGAAGTCACTGTATGAAATATATAAAACAATCTAGCATTTGAAGCCTTACTACTACACAGCTAGATGTTATTTTCCCACTGCTACAACTTCAGCAAAAGAGTTAAAGCTGATGAAGACTGAACAGCAAAAAGCCACAACCAAGAACAGATAAACAGGTTATTCCTAAGAGCAAGACCTTATGTAGCAAGTCAGTCCTTACTCTACCATGACTACTTCAAGAACATTTATAACTACAGTATAACCTTATAAAAACTATGAACACAATGCTAATTTTATTATCCAGCATTTACTACCTTCTGTACTTTTCTAAGGACCATTCTAACAAGCCATACAGAAATAGGCTTTTGAATTTGAAATTTACCCATAAAGATTTAAAAAAAGCTTAAATACCTTGTTGGTCAACAAATGCTTTCTTTTCCTTGTCAGTGTTCCTATAATTGGAGAATTTCTAAGAGACACTTTACCCAGAAAGACTTAGAATGACCTTGCCTACACAACAAACATGAATATTAGCAAGTTGTAGGAAAAATATGTATTTTCTAATTTACGATATGGGCTATCACCTGGGGGATTAATACTTAGTTTGCTCTTAAAGTTTAAAAGCAATTCAATATGATTTTAGAAACAAATGAGAAACATTTAAAAATGGTTACATTTTTGATTACCACTAGAGGCAAAATTTAAGTTCATTTGTGCATTGCTTCTCTAGAGAACACAAAGCCTAATTAATCTATTTTTTTAGAACTTAATTTACTTAAAATAAAGTTACATGCATGTATGGATAGATATATTCTAGATGTCAGGAAGTTAATAAAAGCTGCTCAGAGATTCAGAGATTTGAGCTTCATTCTACACCTTCCTTCCCACAGTTCAGTTTTTCAGCAGACTTCTTGTGTGGAACCTTCCTAGCATTTTTCTGTAACAACTTCTGATTAATATAGTCTTCCAGCTTACACATGGCTGGAGGAGAATCTTTTGTACGAAGTGACAGATTAAATCCTAACCACTTATGAATTCAAATTTTCAAACATGGCAAATACACTGAATGTTCAACCTCTGTTTTTAAAAAGGCTCTGATCTTTAACCTTGTTGACTGTTTTCAACATTTTATCAGTCCACCAGGAAAAACACAGCAAAGTTTTGCAACACAAATGAACTGTTTTGTACAATCTGGTTTTCCTGTTTAATTCTGCATTGCTTTCACTTACTTTTCAGCTGAATTCAAGCAACGCATTCCAAACACACTTATTGGAACTAGGAACAAACTCAAGAAATCAGCATGTGCGCCATGCTGTCATGTCTGAGCCAGATCACTGGATTAGCAAGATCTTTTTAAATAGGTCTACCCAAGCAATCATTATGCTAAAGGAATCACTGGATGGTAGAACCAGTTTTTCTCAGAACAGTCTGAGCCATGTAAGGTAAAGAAGAATATGTATATATGATTTATGGTTTGCTGGTATATGATACTATTAAATGGAAAGCAGCTGTGTATTCAGAAAGTCTACAAAGCGTACTGCCTTTCTTTAGGAGTTAAAATGTAAAGCCAAAAGGTTCCTATTGGAAGTGGCAATATTTAAACCACTGTGGAGTGAGGAGGTCAGCAGCATGCTTAAGAGGTGAGCGAATGAAACAGGTTCCGTTTTGCTGGGTGTAGACTCCCTCTAGTATTTAAATAGAACCAAAGACATGTCTCAGTGACATAACAGATTGGGACTAGATATAATAGTCTGATGAATACAGACTAGGAGAAGGCTGGATATATCTTTCACATGTACAGATCGGTTTAATTCAAACTAGAATTAAAGGACTCTAGACCTTGATTATTCTTCGTCACTGCACTCCTCCCATAGTGGGACACTAAGGAAGCAGAATGGATCAAAGATCTGGTTATTTCCAGTACTCTGTCTCCAAAAGTAGAATATATTTCAGATGAAAGCACAAGAGAACTATAAGAAAAATAACAGAAAAGGTCCACAGAAAGTTTCTACTTACACCTAAGCACATCAGCAATCAATTTACACCATGAAAGGAGGGTATACGACCCTCATAAAGGTAACCTACAAAATGCTCATCCAATCCACTCAAACTCTTTCTGCTGGAAAACGGAATAGGAAGCGGAGTCATGTTTAGTTAGCTACAAATTTGACTCCCAAAAGCTTTTAAGCCTGTTGCCACATTTCACTAAATTAGTAGAAATCAGCTTAAACACAGCTGGGTTCCAGCAGTTTTCCTGAAGTCACATGGACAGGAACACAAAAGGGATCCTACAGGTTTCCTAAATAAGCATAAAGCAGATAAACATCAGGGAATCTGCATCAGGCAGCTGGTACGTAACTGTCCCCCATATGAACCAACAGAACCTCTGAGACAAAAGTCAAACTACAAAACAGGAAATCAACCATCAATATTTCTAGCAATCAAAAATTACCCACTGAACTCTTAGGATATAATCAAGTACTTAATTTTCCTGGCAAAAAGACAGTTTAAAGAAGGCTTTTTAAAAAAAATAAAATTAAAAAATTAAAAAATTGGATTATTTCACTTCTTGACTAGTAACACACACCCATAAATAACTGCACTGAAAGGAACCAAGAGGTAGCAAGTAGTGGTGCATGTTAGGGTATTGGCACTGAGAAAATATAATCATACTAAATCCTTTGTAAGAAAGGAGTACCTCGAGAAATGTAGCCCACATCCCACCCACAATCAATTAACCACTTTTTGTGAAGCAGGGAATATCCTGCACTTTACACGCTACAACTGTATATTGATCTACGGTCTTAATGTGAACTGTAAATTTATTTTTTTTTTTAAATTTTGGTTCTAACATTTACTGCACGAGATCCAATTTATCTCAAAAGCCTGGCAAAATTGTACTATCGTGGGCACCTGCACAATAAACCTAATGCTATTCCCATTTATCCTTCTGATTAGCACTGGACCCACATGGAATATGTAAAACACACCACCTGGCATCCATAACAGCAATTTGAACTTACCAATTTGGTGCAGAATATCTTATTTTAATAATAATGTCAGGTACCCATCATTCCCATCACACCGTTGTTTTTTTTTTTACAGGTATCTAAACCACGTTAATTGAAGTGTTAAGTGGACAAATCATTATGTTTCCTCTAGTACTCATTTTTTCCTATTTTTCCCATTAGTTTCATCAGTAATATTACAGATAGTATACACTTGAAGTTTCTAGATTTAGTTTAGTATCTCTATTCTCACATTGTTTGCAAATCAAAGTTCTGCTAATTTGGACTTACCTTGCTGAACTTTATGTTCTTTCCTACAGTTTAATAGAATTTTTTTCTGAAGGACATAAGTTTGTCCCCAGAGCTTCTTTGATATTAGACACTACCAAATATCTTCTTCCACCCCCAAAACAACTCTGCTTTGCGTTTAGACTATTGCTAGACTATTTTGGGATGTTTAAGTAGCCTCTCTGCCAAATATTTTAACTTTTTTACCCGACTATGTTTGTCAGTTATTTTAAAAGCCTTTATGAAATTGATAACAGTTATAGGTTTCGGTATAATTCTTCTGCCATTAACCTCAATATTTCCTATTAATATTGGGCTTGAGCATTTGAGTTAGTACCCAGTCTTTATACTATTAACAGAGTTCAGTATATTATATAACTATTGACTTTTCCATGTAATTGGTGTCTTTTAGCAGAACCATACACCCCAATTAAGATACAATTTAAAAAGCGTTATATTCTTAGACTTAACAATTGGACAAATCAAGAATTATGTACTGTATATCAGTGCAGGATGATGTTTTGAGTACACAAGCAGACAAGACAAGACATCTGAATCATACCATTTAAAAATCATTATCTAGAAGTTTTAACATGCCAATGAGTAATACAGGCGACGATTTAACTATGCTTTGGAATTATATTTTAAATAAATTACCTGGATAAGTCTGAAGTTTCTCCCAGGTAATTCCTAGTTTTCAGCTACCATATATAGATCTGAGCACTTACAATCTGGTGTTTTCAAGGGACTCTCAACTGGGAGATAAAGCTGAAGAACCGTGCAGTCCTTGAATTGAGTAAAGCTGTAACAATGCGTCTGGCTTATTTCAAAGCAGTACAGAATACAGTATTCCCACCGAAACATTCACAACAAATTTGCTGTTAGCAACACAAGGCGCTGCATGGAACTACATTCAGTAAAAGCCTTTCAAACTGTACACACTCAAACTTGCTATTCTAAGCAGCAATGAGCTACCCTGAGAAAAAATTTGTAGGTCCGCAGAAAAATAGTTGAAAATAGACTGAGAAGACCTTGAGAGGTCATGCGATCTATCTCAGTGCACGAAGGCATGATCAGCTATTCCTACAATGTCCCTCACAAGATGTTTATGTCCACCCCTTCTTAAATCTTCAGTAATAGAGTTTTCACAATCTATTCCAGCGCTTAACTAAAATATAAGGTTTTAACAGGATCTGAATTAGACTTGTGCCCTAAGTCCTGAGCTGTGAAGCCACACAGATTCGAAGCACTTACCTAAATCCTGACCTGATTAAAACTTATTTTATGTAAGTAGCAGAAGTGAGCTATCATCTTAGACTTCTTTTGCTGTTCTCTCATAGCATATAATCAATGTTTTGCATATACTATGTCAAAAATAGTAGACGCAAGTATTAAAAACTCCTTAAATTTTTTGAAAACTACTATTTTTGTGAAACAAAATTACTGCAAGCATTTCTTTTATAAAAAACTTTGTACTTCATCAAAGTTCCATTAATTCCACACAATTTATTCTAAACTTTATTAACTAAGGTGACTGACTTCTTCCTTTGCCGAGTATTAAAAGAAACAGCAGGACATTGAAACTTGCCTCCCTGTAGACAATCAACCTGAGATATAAGCCATTAACAAGCAGATCATTTAGGTACAAAGCCAAACTTCCTTAAGTTAGGATACTCTGGTAACTTTAACTATGTGATTTCGTAAACCCTATCTACTTTACACTACCGCCTTCTTATCTAATATGACTCAAGAGTATAGTTTAACAATACAGAAAAGCAGTCCCCTTTCCTCCACTGCGATGCTTTCCTCAGCGCTGGCATTTGTCCAGCCCTGTGCCAAGTCAGGTCAGAAAATGAAACTAAAAAAAAAGTTTGCAGCTCTCTGAATTAACTCAGCTTGAAGTCAGACAAGTGCCATGGCATTATCTGAGACGCCAGACATATAGTATCATAAAATCTTCGTCCAGGCCAACCACTTTCCGTAGCTAAAACAAGCTCCAATCGTGTATGTTCATTTGTTCAGGCAGAGGAAAAAAAAAAAAAAAAGACAGGGAAGTGAAATTTTCATTCAGTTCCCTACCTGTATGGGTGGTAAATTATTACACTTAATACATCAATTCAGCAGCATTAGGAAAAGAACAAAACAAAACACATACCACCTATTCTCTGTTCATCTGCTCCAAAGAGGAAGAAGAAATATACAAGTAGAAATCACTTACTTCAGTATATCCAGCCATTGCTGCACAAATGAAAATAAAAGAAACTCGTTCTCTGCTCGCACACATCATCCTAAGAGCGACTCTAGCACCTGACAGCATACAAATCTTATTACCAGGACTGTTTTTGCACGAGAAGGCGGGTGCGCTTCGCCACCCCTGCCTGCTGCTGTCCCAGGCCCACCGAAACGCCCTGTGCCTGCCTTGGCTTCTTCCAAAGGGGACCGGGGCACACACACGGGAGTAACGTGCCAGGTCCTTCCCGTGAGTCAGGGGACAGCCAACGGGCACAGCAAGGCTGACTGCTGCAATTCCTTAGAAAGCAGACACGGGCTTCTTAGAACCTCTCTGCACGATAAACGACAATGGTTGAAATCAACAAAAGTACTACTCTTTTATCCTCATTTTGTCATTTACCTATTTTAATAAATTCTACTAAGAGAAACTAAGCTATGAAGCAACTTCACTATTTCCTAAAATTCAGGATTTCCAAGGTGACTACACAACAAATGTCAACTGCTGGAAGACAGGAGGAAAAAGACTCCCTGTTAAGTGAAAAAATTTGTTTAACGTGCAAGCCAAAGCTTTAACAGTAACTAAGTTTGGCAATCATGTTATGTAAGGAATAATACAAATAATATTCAACACGGTCTGATTACATCCTGAAACCACCACCTTTTGAGACTGCAGCACAAAGACGTTTAAAATCACAATAAAATACCATTTCTTCACATCTTCTGTATATATTTAAGCATGTTCTGATAAATTAATGCTTGAAATCAAATGTTAAATGGAAATTTAACTAATTAATTTAATTAAACAGAACCTTAGAAATTGTGTCACTAAACACAGCCAGACAATAATAAGATATTTAGAAGACACATGCTACCTTCTACACAATTTAATTGCTTCACTCAATAAATAAATACATAAATTTTTAAAAATAAAAAAGGCAGCACATTTCCTCCAAAAAGAGTTAAGTGGAGCATTAAGCATACCACAGGGGGTTCCTTGCATCAAAGGGAACATATGGTAACTGTTACTGATAAGAACTAGCTAGCAGCAACTTTGTGGTTGAGCCAGGGGAGTATGTCCCTGGAAATCAGAGTTCATCTCCTAGCTCTAGAAGAGACACCCGGAATGATGCTAGGTAGGGTCACTAAGCTGTCAAGCCTCATTTTCCCATCTGTTACACAGGATTTTATCCCCCCTCTACTTCCAATGGATGAGGCATTTAATCTTCTTTCACAGAATAAAGAGAGAGTAAGTAGCACAGTATCATGTACGCAAGCGTATAGCACAATACTTGCAGTCATCAGCCACTTCAGTTCATCTAAACTTAAAAACTCCCTGAAGAGTAGAATTCTAAATAATCCAGTTTTACTGATCAAATTATTCCCCTCTTGAAAGTCACCAAGATTGGAAAAACAATTACAAGGTTTTACTCTTGCCTGGAAAACTGCTTAAAAGTTTCATTATTGGAATATGGCTATAAATTATATTTGAAAAACAAACAAACAAACAACACAACAAAACACACACACCCCAAACCAAACCCCACAAAAAACCACAACCCAAACCCAGTATCTTGAAAGAGTTCTTAAAGTTGATAGATCTGCCAACTGCCAAGATCAATCAACTCATAAAGGTAGTATTTTTGATGTTAAGAAATAATTAAACACCCACCTTATTCTATGTATCATTGTGAAGCTAAGTCAAGCATTTCAAATGACAAACAATGACAGTCAGTGTGACAGATCACAATCAATTCAAAGACAACAGACATGCCTTTAAACACGTCAGTCGGCTCACATCTACTTTGTGTTAGGTGTCCCAGCTGTGGCGAGAAATACTACATACGCTATAATGAACAAAACAATTACAAGAACTGCCAATGTCATAAAAAACCCTAACAGAACGATTCCAGAAGTCAAACTCAACACCTTCCGTGAGGAAACCAAGAGCCGCGGAGCACACACAATACTGCATGAAGGTACCGAATTCAGCGGAGTAAATCACCTGCCCCCTCCTAGCCCACCCAGCTGACAGCAGGACATCAGTACTACGCCGCGTAGTAGGAATGTGTTAACTAAAGAACAGTAGAGGTAAAATTGTACCATTAAGGAACTGAAAAAGCTGAAGAAGCCCCACGCACACCCTTAAACATCTTTCATGCAGATGATGTGTTCCTGAAGACGGTATTTACAGATATATAACATCTGTTAACCTGTCCTTCCATCACAGCAGTTTGTGGAATACAGAGTATACTACTTATTTAGGCGAGAACTAAATTGCCAATTGCCACTTTTAGCCCAACGTAAGAAAATATCACTCCACACATCTGTGAAAAACCCAGACTTCAGAATGCACTGTACTGACAGCAGGTCTGTATGAGAAGTGATAGCAGAGTGCTGCAGAGAATTCTGCCTATAATGGAGAGACAACGGATAGTCTTCAAAATCCACATAGACCAGTCCATTTAGGTGATTCCATTTTTGGCTTTGAATTGTTTCCTGTGTTGGCTATAGAAGAAATGACTGCAAATATAGCCTTTGTTCCTGTGGAACGTAAGTACGACACTGATCACGCAGACTAGTACAGAATGTAAAGAGACGGTCACAACAAGCCTCATGGCTTCAGGTGGCAAGACGGCTGATAAATTTCAGATTCCATGCCAGAAGTATACATTGATATTGAGAATGTTGCAGTGACATCAGAATGGAATTACAAAGCAAAAATTACATTCTACGAGATTCTTTAAAGCATCAGCATGACTGTTAAATGCTAGTACCCCTTGTCTGGTGCAAGGTTCAAATAATTCTGAATACAGAAGATAAAACAAGGAATTCTGTGAGAGGAGATTGATACCATCGATTTAGACACCTAAATAGATGATCACAAATCCCCTGTCAAGAGCAGCGGAAAAAACTGAACTTTCTCCACAGCTGATTTAGAGCACCTAAATTAAAACTCCTAAAGATAGATGGCACAGATGCTTCCCAGAAAGTCTAGCAAATGGCATCTGCTTATGGTACTGGTGTCCAAAATTTGGCTGCCATAACTGTATTCATTCTCCTCCAGTTGACATTAATATGCATAGCTGGCTGTATAGATCAAAGGATCAGGCTAGTCATTCAGGCATTCAAATACAAACTCAAATCATCAATACTTAATTTGCTTGAAAGCAGATGACTTGAAATAACAGGCACACTCTCAACATGAAAAACAAACCTATGCTTGTTATAAATCTTGAGTGGACCCTCGGTCAATAAAAGACAGCATCATTCCACAGGCTTTAAAGGTGGTGTCATTTAAAACATGAAACTTTAAAAACAAACCAAAAATACATTATACTACATAGACAAATTATTTTAAAAACAGCCTAACAACTTTACACATTGAAAAAGCTGTCAGAGATGCAATGTGGTTCACTGACCTATTTGTACCTGTAGAAACAGATGTCCTGCAACTGATCTCTGAAAACTAGAAATCCATATTTTATCTAATAAAATTGTTTGCATTATTTCTCAAGAAGGACGTGTTCTACAAATCTGCTGTCCTGTACACCGAAGTTTCAGCAGCTGTTGATGGTTAACTATACTGTCTTCCAAAGTAATACTAGTTAAAGGCATTCTACTCCTCCTACCAAATTTGCTCACACATCATAGCAAATCACCTCCTCGGCAGTACCACTATAAAATCAAATACAGGACTGCACTGGGAAATGTATAAAAATTAATCTGATACAAAAAATCATAGAGCTGTCAAGACAAAGAAAGTGTCTGAGCTGAGTTTTAAAGCTTGATAATGTGTAATTCCATGTGGATAACATAGTGTTACAAGAACTACATCAGCAAATCCGAGAGGTTAGCGGAAACTCTTGGCCTCACTCAGTATTACAGCTAAAGACATTACTATTATCAAACTACGACAGAAATCACAGTGAGTTTCCAGGTGGATGTAAAAAATATTTTTGCCCAAGGATACTCTTGCAGGATAGGGTCTGTAATTAGGATATTGCTATGCTACAGATAAACACAACTCATGCAAATTGAAAATGTAAGTTATGTATTTAGGTCATTTGTTTATGTACTTGACCTAAACTTACCTATTTTCACTGAAACATCTTTATTTAAAAAATCATTCCAGGTAAGCAACCTTTCTAAGTCTACTTTTTTCCATTTGAGGTTCAGCTGAGAAGCTTTTTACAGGTGCAGTCTGGTCTTTTCAAGAACCAAGTGTTTACTTTAGACTAGGGCCTTAGAGTGCAAACCTGTCAGTTCAGTGGCTGTTTCATGTTTTGTTAGTGGTCCTACAAAATTTTTTGGTGATAAACTGCTGTAGACTCATCTCGATGTAAAGCGTTTAACCTTTTTTTTTTTTTTTAGGAAGAGGCAAAATACACTTGTTTCAGGAAGTTTATGACAGCAGTTTAAAGATAAATCACGTCTGAAATACACTAAACCAAATAACAAAGTATAATTAATCCTGCACATACACACATTTCAAATAACAATCTATTTTGCTACCTTTCCAGCATATAAACCATTATTGAAGTTACTACAGTGCAGACTACATGCAGCGAACACGGAAGACGAAAGCAACAGTTAAGATCTTGTCTCTAAATCATTAGTCTAAGTGGTCTTGCAGAATCGTCTCCCCTACCACCTTCTCCCCCGCCCTCAAGCATCACACTACTATTGCAGTTACTCCCCATTAAAAGAAAATAAATCATCTAAGATCACCGCTTCAGAAGCCAGCGAATAACTGGCAAGAATTTAAAAGTAACTACAGTAACTGGCAAGAATTTAAAAGACAGATCTGCCTGTCAGATCAGAACTGCAGAGTGTTCTGACCCCCAGAGATGCAGTCACATTAAGCAGCAGGAAGACGAGACAAACATCAAAAGGACGAACACTTCTGATACTGCAGAAACTTTGCATTGGTGTCTCTCTCTCTCTTTGCTCTGCTCACTAAGGAGTAAGTCCTAACCTTGCGACTAATTGCTGTGAGCTGGCCTGAGTCCATGCTGTTCAAGATCAGCATCACTCGAAGCAGCCTGGCTGCATATCAGCTGGAGCAGGTTCAGGTAGAAGCTGCACTGTCAGAGGAAGCTCCTTCTTTTCAGACGGGAGTCTGGTCCCAAACTAGCACATGCATTGTGGGCTACTAGGGAATCACGGAGCAAGCACAGCCGACTGTGTAGGTGTAGTGTTTACACAGATCCAAACCAACACAGTAGTACGCTGTAGGGAAAAAAAGATATGAAAACAGCTGAGGGCATCTATGGCCTCGGATGCAAGCGAGTCTCATGTCCAGCCGCTCTCCTCGCCCCAGCCTAGGAAAGCCGACACGTCCCGCCTGACAGGGGCAGGGGCACAGCACCGACTCCCCGCTACCAGCGGCAGGAAACCGCACCGCGCTGCCTCTCAGGGATGTTCCCATCAACGCCGCCGAGCACAAAGCTTCACCCCTGCGGTTTCCCAAACGCTTGCGAAACTGCAGCGACAACCCCATCCTGCTCAGATAAGGGGGCGGAGGGGGGGGAGAGCAGAGGCACCCGGGCGGGGACGGCGGCACCGGGCAAGGTGAGGGCAGGCCCCGGCCCTCCCCGGGGCCGCGCTTTGCGGAGGCGGCGGGGCCGCCCCGGGACGGGGAAACTCGCCGTGACAGTAACCAGACACCGCGCTGGAACAAAAGCGCCCGAGTCGGCCGCCGCCGAAGCAGGTTACTCCCTCCCGGGGAAGGGAAGGGAGCGAGCCGGGAGCAGCCCGGTCCCGTGAAACGAGCCCCGGAGCGGGCCGAGGGGGGGGAGTCCCGGCCGGCCCCGGCCCGGAGGCAGTGCCCCGCGGAGGAAGCGGCGCGCAGGGGACAACCGGGCGG
>NW_010972753.1:1236097-1331878 GCF_000737465.1 Haliaeetus leucocephalus
CGCCCCGGGCGCCAGCGGGTCGGTCCCCGCCCCTGGCCGTCGGGCAGCGGGGGACGGGGGGAGAAACGCTGGGTGACGGCGGGCCGGAGGGGGGCCGGGGGTGCCGGTGTGGGCTTCGCCCGGGGTTGTGTAGGGCAGCGGCGGGCGAGGCGCCCGTGTGGGGATTTCTCCCCTCAGGGCGGCCGGTTGGGGCGGGCCGGCCCCGGCGGGAAGGGCTGGGAAGCCCGGCCGGGGCTGTGGAGGGCGGGGAGGTGAGGGGAACGGGAGTTGGTTTGGACGATCAGAAGGGCGGGTGGAGGAGTTGGGAGGCGAGCGAGGAGCGGGAGGAAGGCGCGGAGTCGGGCAGGGTATCGTTAGGCGAAGAGGGAAAGGAATTGAGGCGCAGGAATTTGTTTTTGTGGCAATACCGTTTCAGCAGCGGGTTGCCTCGAAGCGGGAAAGTCATACTTCGGTAGGCCAGGAGACC
This sequence comes from Haliaeetus leucocephalus, assembly GCF_000737465.1. Classification (NCBI taxonomy): domain Eukaryota; kingdom Metazoa; phylum Chordata; class Aves; order Accipitriformes; family Accipitridae; genus Haliaeetus; species Haliaeetus leucocephalus. The sequence goes on from NW_010972753.1 coordinate 1,236,564, forward strand.
TGAAGATAAAGCTGTCCAAAAAACCCCCACAGGTTCTGAAAACAGCCCTTACTTTAGTTTTTACCCTCAGCTGTAAGCTAGTACACAAACAGCCGACTTACACATACACCGAGATCCACGAACGTATGCGGTCTTACATGGTTCTCTTAAAACGTTAAGCGCTGTAATAAACACCCATCCTTTGGCAACGTCAGATGGCTTGGCTGATGCAGAAGAATCCTTGAAACATTAGACCGGCGGCTGAGGACGGGTACTGGTGTCAAAGCCAAATTTTTCAGAACTGTGCTTGAGAAGGCCCCCGCTGCGTTTTCAACAGCCCCCACTGTCCCAAAGCGTTTCTAGATTTTGACAGGTCACGTGCTTTGTTCCATCCTTCATAAAAGTTAACATTCTTTAAACGTTTGGAGTTTTTTGGGGGGTGGGAGGAATGGCAAGAGTGCTAGTAATTAAAAATGTGTGTGTGCGTGCATGCACACAGCACTGTGGTGAACACAGGCTACTTCTGTTTCTGCTTGGTAGCATTTTTGATCCCACTTTATATTCATGTAAGCATAAATACCTATCTACAAAGGAGTGGATAGGCAGTTGCTCATAATGAATCAGACTTCATCTGGTACTACAGAGACTTCCATATCTGGAGTAAAAGGCCGTAGCTGAATGATCCCTTGAAGCCGTCACCACTGCCAGGAGAAGCAGCTGTGCCCTCCCCTTGCTTACTGCTCTTCAATCTGGCCCTTGCATCAGCCTCTCTTTTGAAGTGGTGCAATTGCTTGTGCTGCCACGTGGTGAGTTAGACTGGGGAATAGATCTGCGTCAAAACTAACCCTACCCTTTTTACCTTCTGTTGTCCGCAAAAAAAACCCCAACAACTAACGCTGTCAAAGTTTGAGTTAAAGGTTGAAGAGAGGTTGGGACTGATTCCTTCAAAAACGGACAATTTGCAAAACTCTGGCCAGTTATTGGTATGAAATTTAGAGCAAGGTAACAGAAAACAGATAATTCACTAGTGCTTCGCGGCATTTATGCTTAACAGCATGATGTTAATAGCAAGGAATAATTTTTTTGTAGTCTGATCAGTACCAGGTCACTTCAGCCTCAAACTGGCTGCTGGAATGTTGAATAGAAAACTCATATATATTCACAGCAGTCGTACGTTATGTGTTTGACACACAAATCAGGACTTTTTTAAAAATCCTTGAGTTCATGTAAAAATCCATGATGAAAAAAATGTTTCCTTCCATCCCTCTGGAAACATCATTTTCTACTCCCTCACAGGGATAATTCACTTTACATTATCAAAGCTCATGCATTTGTACCTGCCTACATCAACTACACACAGTGAGGTACGTACATCTGAGATGTGCCATTAGGGAGAAGAACCTAAGCAGCTGAAAAGTGGCGATGATAACAGGGGGAAAACCCTAACCCTAAGCTTGCATTTAACATAGTTCAAGCCATCCCTCTTTATATTAGACTTCCTTCCTCTAAATAAAAAATTCCATGATCCTCTCTTTTCCTTTCATAGTTGTCTAGTCCTTTCCTGCCATAGCTGCCTATTCCAAATTACTTGTTTGAATTAAAACTCTCTTTAGAAGGAGAGTGGGTGTCACATTTCAGTTAGTGTCTCTAAATTTTGTGTGTTACTTATGTTTTGTCCTTCCCTGTATGTGTCCTACGAATCCAGAAAAAACAAGGGCAAAGATCTTATGCGCTAGCATATAAGAGGGCTGCAAACAATAGAAATCTGACCTTTTCTCAAGCACTGAAGTACGGAGGGTAGGCAGAAGTATGCCGTTTCATTGTTCAGGGGTTTGAGTATTATCACACCACACATTTAAATTTTATAAAGGAGAAAGCTGCATCAAGATTTTAATAGGAGCTACTATGCAAGGACAGAGTTCAGGGCAAGAAAATCGTCTGGAAATTGTCTCCATGGGGAAGAGAAACATATCAGTTAATCTCTGGGAGATGCGGGGGATTCTGACTTTCAGATCCTGCTAAGCTTAGACTTGGATCGTCCTCCCGGTGAGAGGTAAGACACTGAAGATATTTTGCCTCAAGACAGCAGCTCCTGTTTTTCATTTCTTTTGTCTCAGGCCAAAGCAAGATCATGCTTTCACCCGTGGCAGCAGGCCTTTCCTTTTACCCTCTTTCCTTCTAGGCACAGGCATCACTACTTGACTGTAGTCACCACGAATAACTGTCTGTCACCAGACTTGGTTGTGGGGGTTTATTTCACCTTTGCATAAGTGGTTGCAATCGTATTGCATCCACAGAGATGTTTTACGTGCATTGCACTGGAAAATTTGTGACCACATTCATTAGGAAAAGGGTAGCGTGTGGCACTGAAATGATAGTGCTATATAAAATCCTGTTAACCTGTCATCACATGAATTTGGTGGGCTTCACGAGCTGCACCATTTTTTGATCTTGCTTCTAACAAATCTCACTAAAATGTCACCCTATTGAAAGGGAGACATCAGCTTAGTAGGACTTACCTGTCTTTCTCCACAGAAGGCGTCTTGATGTGTGAGTAGCAGAAATTGGGGAAACTTGCTTATGGTCGGTGGTATCTAATGCTTTGCCTAGCTTTGGAGTAGTACCTACTTACTCTTTGCAATTAAGGCAGAATTCATGGCAGAGTTAGTAAATCACCATGTTCATGCTCCAAAAATAGTAAGTGTAAAACAGGATTAGTTTGCTATTATTACTATCAGAATAATATTTGGGAGATTGAACTTGCATTTTTAAAATATAAATAGAAGGGGGGGGAACAAAGCAAACTATTTATGGCAACAAAAAACACAATCTGACACTCCTCTAGAAGGTGTAGTAGTGTGTTAGGTGTGAATTATAATGCAGTATCTTCTGGATTAAAATGAATAGCATATGAAAAAGTAAATGCATTCCAAAAGTGTGAAATTCAGTTTCAAGTATTACAACCACAATACTGAGGTGTATGATTTGAATTTAATACACAAGAAAATATACAGAAGTTACTGTCCAAATTTACATGGGAAAAACCTCCAAGGAGTTAACACCCCCCCCCCCGATACATTTTATTTGTACAGCTAGTAGATGCAGAGAGTCTCTTACTCTCAAGACACCTGGATTCAGTTCCTAGCAGATCACAAAGGACAATTGTGTAACTTAGCAAGTCACCTAATATAGATGAGATTCAACTAAGGAGCCTTAGTCTTTCTTAATGATGTTTTCAAAAGTGTGAAGAGGCCTTGATTGGAGAAGTGTAAATACATCCTGCCAAAATAGACTAAGGAAGCCTTAGTGCTAATTAGAACTGGTTGCTCCATGCTTTAGTTGCAAATATAAAGAACATCTCCTTAACCTCATTGGGATATCGGAAGGATGGTTTCACCCATGTTTGGAAAGCTGACAAAGACCAGGGGGAGAGAGACAAAGTGCTGCAAGAAGTTTCCAGCTGGTGTGAGTTGTCATAGCAGAGACACCAGAAGGATCGGCTATAGGAACCAGGTTTAAAGAAAGTTTTAATCAATAATTAAAAAGGGAAGAACTGAAATGAATGTCTATTGTGTATTAAGACTTAACCTGACCTTTCAAACAACATCTGCTGAAGGGTGATTTCACCATTACAGGCCCCTGGATGATGGAATCGTACAGGAATGCAAACATTTCCTACAATTTCCTCTGGCAGGCTCTTCTTTGAAGTTCTGATCCTGCAAGTGTAGTAGAAGACACGATAATGACAATGAGAATACTTCTAAATGCTCCGTATATTAGAGATACGGTGTCTGACTCACCGCTTAAAACTCTAGGTTTTCTGGACATATGTATGTTTGCATAAAATTGCACTGAAAGAGTAAAGCCTAATGGATCAGGCTCAATAGTATTACTGCTCTGAGTTTTATCTGTGGTCACTATACTAGCAGGAAATATTGTGGCTGTGGTTTCTACATCCTGAGTGGAAATCTGGAATTCAATAAAATATGGTCTCATTACAGCATACCTGTCTCCAACATATGTTCTCATTTTAGTGTTTCTGTACATACAGATAGCTCAGATTTATCTTCTGAGTGACAAAGCTTATCCTGTTCACTGCAAAGTATGAGAAACCTTTTGCTGAGCTTTGAAATCTTGAAACTTTTGAAATCTTAAAACTGAATACAAGTTGTCACCCCATTATGGTGGAACATTGAGAAGCAGATCAGAATTTCAGATTGTGGTATTTTGAGACAAAAAGGAAACAGCAGAGTATGAACAAGGATCAGTCCCCAAGGGTCGGTGTTCTCCTGGGTTAAATATGACACAAGCTAGCTGTTCACAAAAAAGAAAGAAAAAAAAAGATACAAAGGTGATAGAGGTAGAATATGGTATTATATTATACAGGATAGTGTAGCAATAACAAACATGTCAGTTTCACAAGTCACTGCTATAAAACACAACCAGGCCTAGAGGAGGCCACAGCATTATATATACCTTACATGTCTTCCCCCAGACCTAGGAGTTTAAGGGTCACATACCTTTCTATTATTGTCATCAAATTAGGTCTGATTTAAAGAGTCTACTGAAAAGCAAGGCCCAGTTTATCTAGCTTTTTGGGAGCTAACCTTACTACCTCAATTTCCTGATTTTATGCTCTCCCAATTAAATAGTTTTAATGTCATCCCTTGGTCTCTTCAAAAGCTACCCACCAAATCATCTACTCTAACAATCTTACTCTTCACTTCCTTTTATAGATTATCCACTGTCTCTTAGCCAAGAATCCCTTTTAAATCTAGAAAGCTTTACTTTCCCTTTCCTGACCCTTAATTACACTCAACAGGATTCTCCTGACTGAGCTAACAGCTGTCCTTTATCCTGCTTGACAACACCCGATCCTCATTCCCACCAGTCTGCTGATCTGTTCTGAAATACCTGCTGTTGAAGTGATCAGACCTAAAAACGTAGTTTGCCACCTCTGCTGGTTTGAAAGATCCATGTGTTCTTTCAAGACAGTTCACTTAGTCTTCCACAGGCATCTCTCATTTGTGCCTTGTCTTTTGCCCTGCAGAAAACCAAGTGGTGCCGCTCGGGGGGGGGCCCAGGTTTGTGACCATGCCCATAAATGTTCTCCAGTGATCAGTAGAACTTGTTCCATCATCAAATGTACATCACAAGGGATCGTAACTGTGCATGTTGTACAACAGGCTGTATGTATGTAGTATTTTCCCCATCTCCCTGAATGATGTCTGCTGTTCCAGTGCAGCTGGGGAATTCCTGCCGTGAACCCTGGCCCCCTCATAATTCAGGTATGTGATGGATTCACACTCCCATGTACTGTTCGTATGTGACTTCTGTGAAAAAGGAAGTTCGCTGGTGGTTGACTTACCCTGAAGTGTTTCTTCACCGCTCAGTGTGAGCTGGGGGTTGGCAAACTCCAAAGCGTACTAGCACGCTTCCTTGTGTTCCATGGGTGAGTCGCTGGTGAAAAGGTGCCTGCTCTGAAGATGGATATTTTAGATCCCCTGCAATCATTCCAGGACCGTGCGGTGACACAGTTCCACAGTGAGTGCTCATTTCCATCACCCAAAGTCTGTGCTTACGGGAGGGAGGCATGAACGTGGTGGAAGCCAGCTTGTTATCTGGAAGGAGTGGAGAGAAACGCGTTAGCTGAAACAACCCTGTCCCCCTTACGGGTACTGCGCTCTGCCCCTGCTGTGTTGACCCACTTTGTCCTGTTTGATGGAGCAAAGACATCCTCAGGGCCTTGCTCCAGAGTGCCAAAAGGAGTAGCAAGATGAGGAGGCAGCAACATCTATCCAGTATTGCAGCTGAAGGCTATGTTAAGACATGGTCCCTCATTTGGAGCTTCGGTGTTGCAAAAAGGTATGTACGTGACAGGTGAGTCAGGAACGGTACAGGCTGTGCTGTCTGAGCTGTAAAAGGTTCTGGGCTATGGTGTGCCTAAGCTAAGAAGTGGTAGGGACTTGACCTACTGCTAGATCGGGCAAGATACTGTGGGTGGAGGAGGGGAGGTTGTGGAGGATTTTTGGCTTGTTGGTCGTTTTCCAGTAAGTGAGAAGGAAGGTAGTGTAAGGTGTGGGAGGAGACGGAAAGGGGAGGCTTAGAATAGGAGATGGCTCTTTAAACAGGGAAGAGGAAAGAGAGCAAAACAATTCTAAAGAGCATATAAGGAGCAGTTGTGTCTTAGAAATGAATAGCCAGTTAATCCTATAAAAGAATTTTTGTGTCAATATTTAGTGAATCACAGGAAATTGGAAAGGCTGATGTGTTAACAGTGGTAAGTCATAGAGATGCTCTAAGCAATTGTAGAAATCTGCCAATATTTTCTTTTTTAGAGTCACTTGATACAAGACTAATGAAACAAACAATCATTCCCTGTCTCATTAAATCCATTACAACGAGATAAAATTTCCAATGGCTTCAGCTAAATGTTTGCAGTAAGAAGCAAATTTTCAGCTCATGAGTGGGCCTGCAAGTTAATAGATTCTTTGGTATTACATCACCACAGACAGTAGAAAGGATTAAATGAGTTGTCAGGATCATATTCCTCCTCTACTGATTCACTTTCAGCAAAACTGAAACTTTGTCTGACTTCAAAGAAGCTATTTTAAAAATCACATTTTTCAGGAAGGAATGACGTTATTTTGCCTGTTTCACCAGAATGAATGCTCCTCTGCTGCGCACAAACGAGCTGCTTGCCCTAGTTGAACAAAAGCTACGATGAGGGCTTTGATCAGTGTTGACAGTGTTCCTGCAGTATTTCAGTGTCTCATTCCTTTGTGCTTTCTAGAACCACTACAAATGACATTGGTTAAGAGAGAGTGTAAATTGCAATAAGATGGCCATCACCAGGGAGTGCTGAATTGGTCTGTTGCAAGGATTCTTTAATTATTAATTTCATTGCTACAGATCTTTTTTTGGTTTAATGCTTTCTCAGGACAAAGAGATCCTTTATGAGCTCCTTACAGCACCACTCATCTATATGACAAAATTTGTCCACTTTAGTCCACAGAAACTCCTTTTACATTAGTGACACATCAATGCTCTTGTTTAAAGGGTTACATTCCACACTGGGTTGGAGACAAGCAGGAAATCTGTCACTAATTTCCTTCCAGCCAGCTCCCACTGCCTTTTCTCGGTCCGCTTAATCCTCTGTACATTTCTTCTCTTTCATTTTATCTTCTGAAGACAGACCTGGTTCTCTTAGCTTTGTTCTTGTGTTTCTTTCAAGGTATTCTTCATCCTTCTCTCTCAGCTCCAAGCTGGCACTTGGCAGAAGAGGCAGGTCGCCGGCTCTCCCTGCAATGCATTGAGTGGCTCTGAGGCGCTCACCCGCCTCGTGTACATCTATTCCCTCGCTTAGCACATCTCCTCCTTCCTGCCCAGTCATCTTTATTTTTACCTATCTCCGCGGTGCATGTGGGGCATCCAAAACTTTGCTTCCCCTTCTCACACCTAAACCTTTCCTCTTAATAACTTCCCACTTGCCGTACAAGAAACCTCTCTAATCCTCCTTGTCAAGTCGTCAGCTTCTCATTAAATGGTGTACCTTCAGGAGCTGCGTATTTGCAATTCAGCATTTCCCGCCTGTTGCCGCTGCCAGGACTGGCAGCCCCGTTGCGGCAATGTTCTCATCACCTCGCGTCTCGTCGCTCACCGGCAAAGCCAGACTGCTCCCGTCTCTTGACAGTTCTGTACCTTCACTTCTTTCTGCCTCTTACTCAGCTTTGTGGCTCAGCAGAACTCCGTCCTGGCTTATTTCACTTTTCTCATTTTAGCCTTTACCTTGTTCATGGTTCTGTATCCTTCTGCATCTTCTTTCCTACTGTGTCTCAGCCTCATGCATTTTTCATGTCACTTTGTGCCTCAGCCTTCTCATGTAGAAAGCCCTGCTCTTCCCCAAATGCCCTGGAGTTTTCTCGTGTCCACCTTACCAGTGTCTCTCAGCTGCTGTCCCAGAGAGTGTATTTTTTCCAAGTTAGAAAACTCTTCAAAACACAGCTTTTGTACTGTCAAAAAGCAGAAGCTTTTCCACCTCCACTTTAAAAGTAAGGAGGAGTGCACTTGAGAGAGAGAGATTTTTGCAGATGTAGAGCCCCGTTCTATACTGTCCTCTGGGGCTCACAGGTTGGGCATCTAAAGGCTGACAGACTCATATAAAGTCACTTTTGAACGTTTGGGCAAATGGTTTAAACTCTTCCCTGTCTTATTTAGGTGCAATTCTAAAGTATTTGAAGGACTTGTTCCCACTTAATACAAGGCTAAAATTGCTGTAAACCTTATGTATTGGTGCTCCCTAAAGAAAGAAAAAAAGTTTTATTCAGTTACAAGCCTTTGAAAAATGCATATATACTTTTAAGCCCAGAATGACAATTGCAAAAAAATACCTAACTTGAGGGAGCGGGTGCAAAGCAAATATATAAGGAGTAGGCATGAGAAAAAGTTAAGCTTCCCTTTCCCTCTTTTATGCTTCTCCTTTACCAGTACTGTGGAGACTGAAAATAACTCCACTCTCAGTGATGTCACCACCATTAGAGGCACGCTGTCAGCTTAATTTGTTTTCTGACTTCAGCAGGGGAAGTAGAATCTGACTGCTGACTCACTTGTTAGGTCCGAAGTAAAGTAGTTATGTTTATTTCTCCTATTTGGCCACGACTTCGGGGCTTTAAATATTCCCCCCACCTTTGTAGCAGGTACAAGTACTCCTATTCGTGAAGCAAAAAGGAAACGAAGAGTCTGAAATAACTGCGCTTTGTTCTCCTAGGGAAGGTGTTGTGTGAAGCAGGAATACGTAAGATTTTTGCAGAGCTGCCCTGCTGAATATTTCCTTCTTTCGTACGAGGCCGCAGTGGTGGTCTCGTCGCTGGTTGCCTGGGGTGGCTGAGCAGTTACCTTAAACCTCAGCCCCAGCCGCTGACGCAGCACCGGTGGTGTCAGCAAGCCATGGTTTGGCCGCAGATCCATTGTTCGGACGCTGTTATTTTTCTTTCTTGGCCTGCCCCCGAATGTCTCTGCAAGCTGAAGTGAAGGAGTCTTGTGGGAAGTCAGTGTGCAGATGGTCCCTCTTTTGTCCCTTTCATTATCCGTTGTTTTCCATGTACCTCTGAGGTCGGGCAGATTTTCTCTTGCCCACAAAGAGTATTTTTGATGTCTACATGACATATTTTACGCATATTTTGAGGGGGGAAAAAAAAGGTCACAGTTTAGTTTGGACTGGCAAAGTAGCAGCAAATGGAGACTTTTCCTGACAACATACTTTTTTTGGCTCTCCTTCTTTATTTAAGTACCCAGGGGCCAGATCCTCTGCTGGCAGAAGATGAGAGGGGCTCCAGCTTTTTTAACCACTTTGCATTTTCGGGGGATTTAAAGCTTTGACTGCCACTGACTCGCCTAAGCAAAGTGGAGTTGTGTCCATAATGCAAAGATAAGGCATACTTGAATGCAATGAATGGCTCTAAATATTTAGAGCAAGGAAGAACTCACACAAGAAACAATAATAAGTAAAAAGATACAGATTGTTTCAATCGTGTGGTTTTCCTCAGGATGTTTAAGTAGCGTTGCCTTAGTTTCAATTTATTTTTTTGTAATCCTTAGAAGTTATTTAATATCAGATCTAATCTTATTTTCTGCCTTTAGCTTGTTTGTTTTTAGTTCCTCCTTCTAGAGGTTTGGTTGGGAGCTACCCCTTGCTGATTTTTTACCCTTTTGTTAGGATGCAGGAGGAAAACATGCTGCCATATTTCTAAAGTCTCATGGACTCAATGAATTGTTTTTTTATTTGTCACACTTTTAAAGATGTGCATGCATTTTAATGATAGAACTGCATATTTCTGTAGGAAAAAGCAAGGTATTCTAGAAATTTATGTGACAACAACATTAACAATACTCTTTTATAACTCTTCCCCCCAGGATTAATTTCAATTGTAGAATGCATCTTCTTATAAACAAACTGTGAAAACTGATGGCAACATTTCATTTAAATACCAGGTACATGGGAAGGTAATGTACTAGTACATTAAAACAATGAATACAATTCTTTTCCCATTGAAATCATAGGCATAATTCAAATAAATACCTACAGGAGCAAAACTCAATCTAACTTCTTAACTTTCATTTTATAATGGCAAAGTTCATCCATAGAGGATTGCTGCATAGCATCCTTCAACTTAAGAGCTGTCAAAACAGCTCTCTGGTGTAACACCATGCATTTAAAAGACATTGCCTCTGTACTCAGCATCAGATGCTGGCTCTGTGGGCATTTTTAGGGTAGTATGGAGATGACTCTGTCATTCTAATGGTGCAGACCGTGGCAGTCTAATTTAATCCTGCTTTAGGAATCCCCCTAGGTTCAGGATAGGATGAATGCAGGGTGAAAAAGTTTGCAATGACTAGCTTAAATGTTTATATCTCTGGCTTAAATGGACTACACCAATATACACATTTTCTGTGAAAACATCCAAGTATTTCTTTTCCAGCCTGTAATGATTAATGAAGATCAATGAATGCTTCCTTTTACTCATGGACTGGTAAAAGACTTTAACTTAGAGAACCAAAATTTCCATGCTTCAAGGGCTCTGTGTCATAAACAAGACTGGGAGAGACTTCATCTTCCATCCCACAGTGGCATCGAAAAGGTTCATGCTTAGCCTTGCTTTTTAACTCTGCATACAGTTTGGTGAACTCTTCTCATAAACTGCTCTGCATCCTATAAAATGGCTTATAATTATGACTTTTGAAAGGCAAAGACCACTGAAATCTCATGTCAGAAGTTTTGTCTGATGAAGAACCAAATAAACTTTAAGTAGAAACCTCAGGATTTGGCCCAGAGAAAGCTCAAGTAAATCATTCTTCACTGTTACTACTGGCAGTTACTGAGCTTAGTAAACAAGCTGAAGGAGATTTCAGTTAAGAAAACAGTATCTGGAAAATAAAAAATGATAGAAATAATAAGTAAACAGCATTACAAGAATTAGGAACTCAGCCTTCTTGATGGATAGATTGTTTTTAAATTGTTCAAAACCATAAGCGTTAATACTTTGTTAACCATAATATTGTTACATTTTGTATTTGGTGATGTTAAAAAAATTGTAATAACTGAATTGAGTCTCGTGCCTTCATAGGGGTGTGTTGTGGTTTAACCCCAGCCAGCAACTCAGCACCAGGCAGCCGTGCTCTCAATCCCCCTGACCCAGTGAGATGGGGGAGAGAATCGGGAGAAAAAGTAAAACTCGTGGGTTGAGATAAGAACAGTTTAATAGAACAGAAAGGAAGAAAATAATAATGATAATAATACCAATCATAAAATGACAATAATAATAATAAAAGAATTGAATATACAAAACAAGTGATGCACAATACAATTGCTCACCACTCGCCAACCAGCGCCCAGTTAGTTCCCAAGCAGTGATCCCTCCCCTGGCCACCTCCCCCCAGTTTATATACTGGGCATGACATCACACGGTATGGAATACCCCTTTGGCCAGTTGGGGTCAGCTGTCCTGGCTGTGTCCCCTCCCAGTTTCTGTTTAATATCTTCATCAATGACACGGACAGTGGGATCGAGTGCCCCCTGGCAGGTTTGCAGATGACACCAAGCTGAGTGGTGTGGTTGACACACCTGAGGGACAGGATGCCGTCCAGAGGGACCTGGGCAAGTTCCAGAAGTGGGCCCATGTGAACTTCAGGAGGTTCAACAAGGCCAAATGCGAGGTCCTGCACCTGCGTTGGGGCAACCCCCCCAGTATCGATGCAGGCTGCGGCATGAAGGGATTGAGAGCAGCCCTGCCGAGAAGGACTTGTGCATACTGGTGGATGAAAAGCTGGACATGACCCAGCAATGTGCACTCGCAGCCCAGAAAGCCAACCGTGTCCTGGGCTGCATCCCAAGCAGCATGGGCAGCAGGTCGAGGGAGGGGATTCTGCCCCTCTGCTCCCATCAGGTGAGACCCCACCTGCAGTTCTGTGTCCAGCTCTGGGGTCCTCAGCACAGGAGAGACAGGACCTGTTGGAGCGGGTCCAGAGCAGGGACACGAAAATGATCAGAGGGAGGAACACCTCTGCTGTGAGGAAAGGCTGAGAGAGTTGGGGTTGTTCAGCCTGGAGAAGAGAAGGCTCTGGGGAGACCTTATTGTGGCCTTTCAATATATAAAGAAGCCTTATAAGAAAGGTGGGACTGACTTTTTAGCAGGGACTGTTGCAATAGGACAAGGGGTAATGGTTTTAAACTAAAAGAGGGCAGATTCACACTAGATCTAAGGAAGAACTTTTTTATGGTGAGGGTGGTGAAACCCTGGCACAAGTTCCCCAGAGAGGTGGTCAATGCCCCATCCCTGGAGACATTCATGGTCAGGTTGGACGGGGCTCTGAGCAACCTGGTCCAGTTGAAGATGTCCCTGCTCATGGCAGGTGGGGTGGGACTGGATGACCTTTGAAGGTCCCTTCCAACTCAAACTATTCTATGATTCTACGATAAAAGGTAGTTCAGCTTGACTTTTTAGCTGGAGGAAGGAGCTAATACTGGTGTTAATTACATGCCTTTAAAAATGCAAGTCTTCATTACAGCTATTGTTTCCAATTCAAAATCAGTTAGATTTACTGTCTAGCACAATTCCTAGCTGCAACTCTTAAGCACCAGGAACTGCCTCCATACAAAAGACTGCAATCAAGGACTTGCCAAAATTAAATAGATGCCTGCATTGGCATGCTTATTATAGCACTTATGATGTAATAAGTGCCAGGTGGATGCATGGACTATGACAGAATAAAAAATACAGAGCTATCCCAGCTTTATGAGTTTGTATTGTTTTGTAAAAGATATCTAATGTCCTTTCTTTCAGAAGCATTCAGACAACATACTTCTAAAAAACTTTCTCTAGGATAGAGAGGCAGGGTTAATTAAGGTTGAAAAGTATTGGTTTTTCTAGCACGACTTTAGCACATTTCGATGGTAATGCAGCTAAACATCACTGTCTGAAAATTGTAAAATAGACTGTGGCAATTATCACTGACAATTTTGTTATATTAAGATATGTGTTGTTAACTTTTAATGGTCTTTGAAACCTGCAAACAATAGAAAGATAGATATACATGTAGTTTATGTGTGGTTGTATATTGGGTCACTGCCTGAAGATAAACTTGAGAATGTGAGGAAAGAGTTAGTCATTTGAAACCAAGCTTAGCATTGTATCTAGAAGAGGCTTTCTGCACTCAGACAGTACTTTCTCAAGTGGGAGAACAAAGGGTCGTGTTTCTCGTGGGCAAGTGTCTACCAAGCTCCTCAACCCCCTGCGGAGCCACTGGCAGGGTCTGTGTCTCAGGCTGCTGCTCACACACACAGACCTTCCTCAGCACCCTAAATTCCCTGTCACGAAGGGAATGCAGATGTGACGAACAAAGAACGTAGCTGACAGAAGTCTATTCTCTCACACGAGATCAGTGTTGTACAAAACAATTACCCCGTCATTTTAAGGACCTGGTGGGAATCCTTCGGCTCTATGCCACACAGCTCTGTCGCTAATTTTGAACACTTCTTGCCCAGAAAGGAAGAGTGCCCCTCCTTTCTGCTCTCAGCCACGCATTGGATGGCATGGCAGGAGATACCCATCTGTCCTCCAGCCCAGCACATCTCAGAGACAGCCTTGGGAGGTGTCTGCACAGACCTCACCGCAGCCTCAAAGCTGAGGGGTGCAAGAGGAGCCCGAGAAAATCCGGTGAGAGCTGACCCTCACAAGCAGCAGCAGACACGTGGCTGCACCTAAATACGATGCATCTTTCAGCATATTGCACGGGAAGCCTCTATCTGCTGGCTGACACCAGTGGGTGGTCAGGAGTGTGCTGGTGAACCTTCACTCCTTGGGCTGAAATGTTAAAAAACCAACCCAACCCCAAACCCAACTAAAAAAGCGACTCCCAGAGCTTCATAGTGCCAAAATACCTACAGCGATAAGAGCAGGAGGGTTGTGGTCGGGGCAGAGGCTGGGAGTGGGCCTGAGAGCAAAACTCGGAGGAGGGCCAGCGGGGCAAACTACAACAACTAGGAAGTTGCTCAGATAAGCAGGTTCAGAGAAAGTCATAGTACCTGCCTTCCTGGTCCTGGAATGGATGGACAGACCTGGACCTGCCTTGTCAAAGCAGACATGACTGCTGGGCTCCTAAGCCTTTTAACCATGATTTTCTTTAAATAGCGACAGCAGCTGTTCCATAAAGAATGTGGGCTTTTCCCACATCTGCCCTGGCTTTGCCCATTTTAGACAATGAGAAAGAGCACAGAGGTGTAGTCCAAGGCTGTTTCCCCACCATCGCTGTAGCCCTACTTGGTCTTCCCATGCCTACACTCAGGAACCATCTGAGAAATGCTCCTGGAAGAAAAGGCTTGTGCTCAGATCATACAGAAATGCCAGTAAACCTTTTCCTCTTTAAAGTTTTGGAGAGAGAAAACCGTGTCAGTGAGTATTTATTGTTTCTTTAATATCTCAGAGAAAGTGTTTTCCTCAGCAGCGCCCCTTACCCCTCCTGCAGCCATGGCCCAAGCTGTCCCATAATCTCTGCTCTCAGGGATTCCCCAGAGCAGTTCACCAAACTTTAAAGCTGTCTCAGGTCTAGGTCTGTCCATCCATTTGTTCCAGGAGCAGGAAAGTGAAGAGTAGTCTAGTCCTTATCTTCTCCCTAATATCCCTTACAAGCCCCATTGCTGTCTTCCAGTTCATCCTTTTCTATCCGAGCTTAACATCTGGAGAAACTTAGTCTAAATGGTTTCTGTGAGAACACGTCTCGTGTACCTCTCGGGTGTTGGGTAATTCAAGGCTGAGGGGGTCGGTGTTTACGTAGAGTGGGTGAGCCTGATTGAGAGGGTGGGAGCTTTGGTTTTCACCTGCTTGGGTTGGCCAGGCATGATGTGAGCTCAGAGAGAACTGGGGAGACAGTGGGCAGAAATGGGACATACAGGGCTGGCATAAGACAGATGGATAGCGCCAAGGTCCTAGGCAAGGGCTGGATATTTACATGGGAATATGGCCCACGCGTGTCCCAGAGTCTGCGTGACCCTTGGTTTTAGACACCAAGTTAGTGCTAGAGATTTATTGGAGATAGATGAGATGGATCACAGAGTGGGATTCATCTGCCTAAATCGCCTTGGACAGCTACTTTAAAGTTGATGAGCCTGGCCACTCACGTTTGATGACTAAAACTGTATGAATGAAACCATTCCCCGCAGAGACATCCTGGGGAAAGCGTTGTGGGAGCATCAGGTGGGAATGATGGAGGGGATAAAGTGCTTTGGGGTATATTAACTGAACAGAATCTGAGTATGAGCCACTAATGAGAAGCTTCCTTGAAGCGCGGTGCTTAGATGAGTCAATTGAGGCAATTTTAGGAAAAAATGAGACATATTCATGCAGGTGTGTGTGACTGCCAAAACCTTATCTGGAGTATTGTACGCACTTCTGAGCATCAGTGACTGAGTGAGAGGGAGTTCAGGCTGGAACAGGTGCAGAGAAATGATGACGGTAATGAAAAGTATTTTAGAGAAGAGAGCTTGCTCAGCTCAGAAAAGCAAAGGCTGAAAGAGGTCATGGTTACTCTCCGTGAATGCAAAACAGGTAAAACACCTGGAAGGGAGGGAACCACTTATGCTAAAGAACAATACTGGCACAGGAATGAATGTAGATTGAAGGGTAGGATGGTTTATAACCACCAGAGCAACAAAGTTTTGGTTGTTTTAAAACAATAGGAGTAAGAGAGGACAGAATCTACGTAGTTTTAAAACAGAACCTGGCCAGTTTATAAAAAGGAAGATGCAGGTTGTTTGCCTGTAAGAGCAGGTAGTTAGAACTTGATACACCGGGAAATTCCATCCAGTCCATTGCTCCCGGGTCAGTCTCTAACCTTTCTACTTGGGCAGACATCGTCAGTGTCAATAGCAGATGAAACTAAAGCTAAACTGAAATTGAAATATCAGTGGCTTGCTGTGAGAGGGTGGGTAATTATTTAGAAGATAATATACCCCTGTAGATACCAGAATCAAGTTCCTGCTGGGAGCATTCAGGTATTTAGGCAACGTACAAACCTGGTTAGATAAAGACAGCTAGGGTAAGGTAGGGAATAAAAGATAATGCCTTGTAAACAGAGATTGCGTTACAGAGGTAGCATGACAAACAGCATTCACCTAGAGCCTTGAAAGCAAAGGAGTAAGACATCAGGAAAAAAGTCTTTTCATTTCTACATGGTCCTTAAAATACTCAAGGACTGCAGACTTTCACTCTACTGCAACCAAGACAGCAAAGTACCACACAACTTCTGAGCTCTGAAAGAAAACCTTACTGGTGGCTGATCCCCATGACTGGGATAGGATATATTGGACTAGATGGGCCAAAGTTACCAATTTCTAAATTTCTATGATAGTTATTTCTGAGAACTAATGGCATCTCTATACCATCTTCACTCCAGTGCATTATTCATCCCCAGGAACAGGGATCTCATTTTAGGATCTCTGATGCTAAAATTAGCAT
This sequence comes from Haliaeetus leucocephalus, assembly GCF_000737465.1. NCBI lineage: Eukaryota > Metazoa > Chordata > Aves > Accipitriformes > Accipitridae > Haliaeetus > Haliaeetus leucocephalus. Next base: position 1,253,051 of record NW_010972753.1, read on the forward strand.
TTGTGGTAGTGAAAATCTGCCGAGTGTGATCCTCAAGGATCAAAAAGAATGGTCTAGAAAGGGAAGAATATAGATGATAACATTAAAACCAACACTCTCCACCTTTATTTTTTGACCCCACAGACTAAAACTACTTAAAACCTGCGTACCACGCTCAGCAGCTCTGCAGGCTTAGTACAGGGATGTCTTTTTTTTCCTGTGGAAAAAGGAGTCTTAAAGTCTTTCAGATAAGAAGAGTCTCAAAGGTAACCACTTTTTCATCAAGTTCCACATTTTTGAATCTGAATTTCAGCACTGAAGATTCCAGATGCTATAAAAACATTAATGTAGCACAACATAGTATTAAGGCCATGTCTCACTGATGCAGACTGTACTGGTTTAGCCACCCAGCCTGACAAACTGCTGCCAGTGCCAAGCCAATATATCTTTTTTTCCCCATAATTATACCATTTTTATCCCAGAGTGAGATTTCTCAGACATGCTATTGTTGTCAGGGACATAAGGCTCCATTACCATTATGCTGAAAACTCTTCCCTGCCCCCACAATGCATTCAAATAGATCTTAGTTTTTACTAAACAGTGGTTTTGTAATCACAGATTGAACAAAGTGTAGCTGAGCTTAATAGAAGTGTCATAGTACAGACATGGTCATTTTCTTATTTAACTCTAAAAAAAAAATCTCTGAACAATACTATTTATTTTTTTTAACCGCCAGCATTCCCTCCCAAGACCCAGATGCTGTATCAAAATTAAAAAAGAAGTCTTTGACTGCAGTAGGGTAAGACATATGGGTGTAATGCCAGAAAATAATTAAAAATTAAAGCAAACTGGAAAGCTGTACTGCATGTAAACCATCTTCCAATTACATCAGCAACTAATAAGCAGTAATTTGGGTTGATGTTCCTGTTATTTTCAGATAGGAGTTCAAAGCTCCGGATTTTTTAAGAAGTATCATTTTCATTGTATTAAATCTCACTGTAATTGATAGAAAGGCTCTCACTGATCTGAAAATAGAAGACTAACTAGTTCTCATTGAACTAGCACACAAGAAGGGAGTGGAGGAGAGGTAGGAGCAAGGACAGGCAGCATGAAGCAGTGTTAGGTACTTGGTGTCAAAATCCGAAGGGCCAAAGCCCAGCTGGAGCTGAGACTGCTGAGGGGCACTGATGGGAACCTGGCAGGCTCCGTGGAAATGCTGATTTCAGTGTAAGTTCGTGAAAAGTATGGGCCCATTGACAAGTGGAGAAGAAACCCTAGTTACAATGGAACAAAAAAGGCTTAAGTATTCAATGACTTTTTTCACCTCAGTCTTCACAATCAAAGGCTGCTCTGGTACTGGCATGATTTGGGATGGAGAGGGGCAGCCCTCCCTCAGGGGAAAGGGGTCAAACAAGTTAGAGACTTGGAAGAAGTTGGATGTACTCAGAACCATGGCCTTGGGTAGGATTTACCTGAAGATGCTGGAGGAGCTGGCCAATGTGATTGTAGGATCAGTATATGGGGAAAACATTTTTAAATTAAGCTTTTTTAAACAGCAAGGGAGCTGTGAAGAAAATGGAACATGCATGTGAACAATTTTAGCTGTAGCTAAGCTACGTTAGCTGCACTTGCTATTATAATGAAAGAAATTCCCACAACTGAGTGGGCCATGGGATTTGATTTTCATATTTCTTGTCCTACTTTTATGTTTATAAGACATCACATACAGCAGCCTTCATTTTTAAGACCTGGGATTTGGTGTATCCTATTTCTGAAACAACTATGAAAGTTTTACTGAATTTATCACTGCGGGAAGAGGGAAAAATCCAACACCAGGTGAAAAGGTACTTTTAGAAGCTGGACCTGATACAAGCTTTCACAGCTGCCCTGGGTGAGATAAGCTGGTATGCTGGTGAAATATTCATTTGACATCTGGGGAGGAAACGCTGTGAGGAAGTGAGCTCTTACCACCGGTGGGCCAAGTCCCAAAGTTTCTGCTTAGTTTTGGCTCAGCCAAATTTGGCTCATTTGATTCAGCTGGCTCTTCAGAACTTAGCTCTGCACAAGGACTGCGAGTCATGATCAAACTGTCCCCCCTAAAAAATAATTTACAGACCATTCAATTTGTGAGCTGTCACTTGTGACTCTTAATTTCCGCAGTCTGGCATCCGATCTGCCCAAGAGTCCTGTCATATCTTCCTCTGCCTTCTTTAATACCCAGCTACCAACCTTGCTACCCACACTTCCCAACACTGCCTCAGCAAGAGGGAGCACAGGCTGGCAAAACGGGGGGGCACCTCCCATCTCACACTGTCACCTTTCTCCTAGAGGGGCAACAGATTTGGCTGTCTCGTCTCTGCTATTTTCCCAGAATGTGTAGAAATACAATCTCTTGGAGATCAGTAGCTCTCTCAAGTTAAGGCAGATTTAGCCAGAGGGTTCAAAAGTGAAGGTGTGCAGACAGACAATGTGGTCAGATAAACCCCACCTCATTCAGAAACCAAGCTGAACACATAGTGAATCTAAGAAGGAAGAGAAAAAAGGAAGCTACGGCTGGGAGCGAGAGATACAACTGAGTCTCATTTTCCCTTTCATTTGCATCATTGGGAATTCTGCTAATTGGTTTGAATAGGAACTGAACTGGACCCTAATTCAGCTATGTATATTTCAAAGAAACACATTTAATGTAGGAGTTGAATAGTGAAGTTATAATTTAAAAAGAGGGAAAACGAGACATTAAAAAAGAAGCAATGATGCTTGTTCCTTTTTTAAAATGTTTGATATTAATATTTGGACATCTATTGACACACTAATAACTGCTTTGAGGAACAATTAAAGGAAAAATGACCAACTTTGGGGCTAGGTGAAAATATAAAATAAATGCCTTGATACACTGGAAGAAATAAAGAAATAAGAGAAATGTTGTATTACTGGTTAAGAAACAGTGAAACGGACTCATTTCAGACTGAATGCATAACCTCAGCATTACTATTTTCTGTCTTGCTGTGCTTAGGGAATTTACTTGTTCTTTAAATGTATGTGCTTTTAATGAACGTACAGGTGATAACAGTGTCAATGTATATGCTGAGATTAATTCACTTTCACCTGGGTTACCAGCTGTACATTCTGAATGCCTATAATGAAATGTAATTATTACAGAGTTTTGGCCTCCTAATTTTTTAAGCCTAAAACTATATTAGGATCTTTTCTAGCAACATCATCCACGTTAACAAACTTTTAACCTGCTTCCTTCAGACTCAGCTCAGGATAAGCCCTTGCTTTGTTAGTCTGACCACACAGTTTCATAATCATTGAGCATTGGTGTTATTAGTCCCTATGGACTTCATTTGTCAGGGTATAAACTAAGCAAGGGTTAAATCTTTCATTTGAGCAAGAGCTTAAGTGTATGTTTAAAGTTATATGAAATCTGCTGGACAAAAACATGTCCCTTCTCCGAGTCGTGCCGAGGGATGCTGTGATTCACCGCATGGATTCAGGCACAAGGGAGAAAAGGCAAAGAGAGAAGGGGAGCAGCTTTTCTGAGGCGAACTCATCTTCCTAGAAGGCTGCAAATGGCTCTGGGCACCTGCGACATGCAAGCTCCAGATGTTTGGAGGTAAAAACCAGGCAGGAACCAACTCTGCAACTTAATTCCTTGAGGAGCTAAAGAACACACAGGCTTGTTAAATAAGAATCCATGGAAATTTTCTACTTCAGGGTTATTGTGCTTAAATTCTCAGGATATAATTAAAAAAAAAAATCAGACTAGGCATCCTCTGACAGAAGGATGTCTACTGCCTGACAACCTTCTTTGCTCCTCCTTCTTTCTTCCTCCTGCCTTCTTCCCAAAAGGGGTCTTCTGTGTTATTCTCCCCAGGTGTCTTTGTCAGGGGCTCAGCATCTTTTCGCAACATAATTTATTGCTTAGTTATCGCTGACCTCAGGTATTCAGAGCTGAAAACTGTTGTGCTCTGGACAATAGCCAAGGGTATCCGAGAGTGATGCATGAAAGTGGCCGGTCAGGCTTCGATGCTCCCGTGTACCCTGCGCTCGATGCGAGAACTGACCTTGTCTCCTCCCATGGGTTCCATGTCAACTGGGAGGCCAAACACAGCAGAAAAGGCAAAAGAGACCCGCATTGGAAATGGTGTTTTCAGCCCAACCTCTCTATGCAGATGCCTGATGAGATTTAAAAGCCAGAGAGACATTTCACCAAGGTCTGCAGGAGTCGGGGCTGTTGGTCGGGCTGCCATCCACTGCACAACTTTCAGTCCTAGGCAGTAAACTGTCAAACTGGCTGAAGCATAATATGGTTTATAGGGAAAATTCACTATATAGGTTGAATAACTCTATACAGTGGAACTTCATGAGCTTATAAAAGCTGCTCCTGGTTATGTAGAAAGAGAATGGCTAGGATCTGAAACTGAACTGCTAAAATCCCACTTTCCCATCTGATTTGTAAATTCTAGTTTGGGGCTGTACTTAGAGCTGTAATCAGTGTTTTGGAAGGAGTTAATCTCAGAGCATGAGGAGTGAATACCGTTATTCTCCTTTTAGATTGCTTGCACAGAGTTTCTCTTCCTGATTAGTAAGAAGAATTCTCTACCCAAAAGGCCCATCTACTTGCAGCCTCTGCATTCATAGTCAAGGATTACTTTCATTTAAGACATTACTTGGATAATTTTCAAAATCTGCTCAACATTTTCCTTTCTCATCTCCCATTTCTTCTTTTGCCCATATTCTCCTCTGGCTTGCACTTCACAGCGTGCTATCCAAAAAGGAGAGAGTTCGCCTCTCTTCCTGCAGTAGTTCTGAAGATTTAGCGTGGAGATCATGAGATTCAAAATTACCCCTCTTGTGAGCTTCCACCTCCATTTCCCTTCTCTAAAGAAAAGAGCCTCTTTATAAAGAGGCTGTCATTACCTCCATAGTCTAGACCTCAGCAATTCAAAAACAAATAAATAAATCTGCATTCTTCTGCTGCTCGGGAGTTGTGCATTGGCTTAAACATCAAAGATAGGCAAAATTACGCACAGGCGAAGAGCACATCCACATGTCCAAATCCAACTTGAGACACCTCTGCTTCAGAAAAGGGGAAGCCTTCCTTGTCTTGCTTCTTTCCAGGACATTGACTTGCCTGCTTTTAATAAGCTACCTGTTTATTGCAAGGCAGTGCAGGCACCGGTGGCTCAAGCTCCAGCAGTTTGCTGCTGCTTTTTCTACTTCCCAGTTTCAGAAGAGATCACCGCCGTGGGTTTGAACTTCCCTTCCAGCAAATGGTTGTCGCAGTTTCCCAATAAGCTACTCCAGCCTTGTCAGGCCTGATAACACTTTCTCTTCCTAAAGGCACTTGCACAGAAAAGCCTCTGGCCTTTGTGGTTCCTTTCTGGGGCCATCGCAGCCTCTCAGGGGCAGGCAGCGTGGGTGCGAGTGCAAGGGAATAAAGCTCATCCTTAGACACCCAAACAGAGTTTCCCGATCCCGGAAAGCCACTCCTGGAATGAAATAGTCCCATCTCTGACCTGTACTTAGCAATTGCTGTGAGCTTTAATCTTCCTTTGTTCTTTATCGCTTTTACATTTTGAATTTTTTGGGAATTACAGAGGTTTGATGTAGAACATACTTACCTACAGGAGTCTTTTTATAGATTTCAAAGAGCTCTTTATTATTTGACAGTTCTCATTCAGTAGGAGGTAGACATTTCTGGCTCACAAATTGGTAAGATTATTTTGTTTTTCTTTCATAAGTAACACTTAACTAGTGTTTCTAATAATATTACAGCAAAACAGATCCTAAATATGACAAACTGTTGAAAACACACAGGGGAAGTTGTGTAACTAAATAAAATCTTCACTTCTTGTGCCCAACACTTTAATATAATCCATCCATTCAAAGCCTAGAGGTTTCTTGGTCTTTCAGCTGCACTTATCTGATAAATGAGCTTTTAAAAATAGAGATGGAACTACATTCAAAAGGAGTATTCAAACCTCTAAGTGCTGGGAGGGCATGGATAAACTGGAGCTTATATTAAAAGCAGCTGCTGTGCTAACAGTCTACAAAACCAAAAATAGGCCTGAAGTTGAATCATTTTTTGAAATATCATAGTATTTGGTTACGGTGTAATCTGGTTCTCCATGTGTTATCCTACCAAACAAAACCCGATTCCAGTTCAGGATCGGTATCGTTATCTTCTGGCAGGCATATGCTCTTACTTGTGCACGCTGACAAGCTACACACACGTGTGCTAGGAACCGGCTGTGGCTTTGACAGCTGGTCCTAACTAATTGCCTCCAGCAAGATAAACATGGTCCTGGAGTTTGATCAACTACTTTTTAGGACAAGGCACAAAGGGAAGAGAGCTATGTACTGTGGGAATCCAGGAGATTAACAGGAAAAAGATTAACACTGTAAGAATATTGCTGTATCAAGGCAAAAATACTCTCGTATATTTTATGCTTAGGAGGTATGTTCTATACAAGCAATTTAGAACAATCTTTGATTTTACCTTTGCTACCTTCCGCAAATAATATCTCCTTTCCTGCAGTGCCATTTTATTCAGTAATTGTCCCAAGCCATTATACTTCCTACACAACAATTCACAGTCAGAAATATAAGTGTGAAGGGAAACAGACTGCTTCAGTTTGTGGAAGATGATGTACCCCACTCCCCCCGGCATAAAATTTTCATCTGATTTGTTTGCAACTGCCCATACCATCTACTCTTACTATTTAGCTTTGCACATGAACTTGAGTCTTGAAGAAAAATTTGCCTAATTCTTTATACTGCTGTTGCACAGGCACAGACTTGACAGATACACCTCTCTCTTCTCAAGCCAAACCCAAGTGTCAAGAGGAATAACACAAAGAATGCTGAAATTTGTTGTGAATTAGATCTGGGTTTATGTTTTGTGGCATGCACTAAACTCTAATATTTCATTAAGGCAAAGGAGAAAATTCAGTTTTCACTGTGGATTTATTTCAGTTGCATGCAAATTCCTGGATGAGGCTGCTATGACTTTTCAGCATCTATAAGGAATAGAATTATCTTATCACAAAGGACAACTTTGAGCATAGGAAGCTCAGAGAAGCCAGCAAATTTAACTTCAACATCATCTGAGTTTGAGAGAATTAATGTTCCCGCTTGCCACATACCTCTTGATAGATCTACCTTTAGCTTCTTGTTGTGTTTTTCTCCCCAGAGTATGTGCTGAAACTTCCCCAAGGACAGAGGGGATAATAGACAGGGTGAACCATCCCCACTCTGGCATAGCACTCAAAGGGTAACGCCAGGCTTACAAAAACATGAATGCAAAGTACGTGAGCACGTTTGCTGTACAATTACTCTGTTTGTGCAGTCAGTTGTAGTAATTGGATAATTGGGTCCACAACTGCCTAACTACATTGGTAACTAGTCATTACTAAATTATATGTGAGCAATGTATAAAAAGCCCCAGTGTCTAAAAGCCTTTGTTACAGAAACTTTTATTTCATGAAGGCTCATCCTACTTAAAAAAAAGCATGCTTATGCACCATGATCTTTTGCTTGTTCATTCCTTTTGAACCAGGAGAACGTAGACAGAAAAAGAAACACAACTGAACAGGAAAAGAGGCTGTCGTGAACACAGGCCCTTGCTTTTCTCTTCTGCTGATCCACAGAGCTTTTCAAGGAATGCCATAGAAAGTTAAATAAGGAGGTTTTAAATGTCCAGCCTTTGAGAGGAGCATCCTGACGTGGTCCTCCAGTGACACGTTGTTATGTTTTTTTCCTCTCCTGGCTTTTTCACAATTCTCATTTCAGTTACTTTCATAAGAATAAAGAATGACTTCAGAATATCCTGCACCTGAAGCAGTTTTGGAGGAGTGAGTCTTGGCAATGGCAAACCCATGAAAAGACAGATTGCCCTGAGTGGCCACCGCATGGAGAGTTAACTGAGAGTTACTAGCAGGACCACATTTTTCACCTGACAGCTCTAAAGAAATGCAAATGTGAAGTAGATGAACTACTAGTTGTAGTGTACAGCCACTTGTCTCTCACCTACAGCCAATAACCTGGATGCCAGAGGAATGGAAATGCAGCAAAGGATGATTCCTGTTGTTAAAATCCCTGCAACTCATTTCAGAAGGTTACAGACCAGTGTTGAACATTAATAAAATAGCAGAATTATTGGATATGTAGGCAAACATGATACATCAGGCAAGATTCTTCATGGTTTTGTAAAGGGAATTCATTCCTCATAAATCTATCAGAGTTCTCTGAAGGAACGAACAGATATGGGAGTTACAGGTGATATGGTCCCCTGGATTCCTGAAAGGCACTTGGCAAGGTCACTCACCAAAGGGTCTTAAAGAATTTAAGACTGGGATGAGATGGACGTGCTGACATGGATATGGAACCGATTAAAAGAATAAGTAGTTACTTTTCTCACCAGAGGGAGCTTACTACTGTGGTCCCACAGGGACTTATCTGAGGAGCCCTGCTGTTCATCACATTCAGAAATGAATGGAAAAGTGGTGAAAAATGAAGTGACAAAGTTCAGTGACTGTTCTGAACTCTTCCTGGTGGAAAAAGCAAAAGCTAGCAAAGTGTGAAGAGTTACTATAACATCTCGTGATACTGGGTAACATGGTGGGGTGGGGGAAGAGAATGTATGAAAATATAAAAAGAGTTCACAAGAAAAATCCTAATTTAATATATGCAATTACAGACTCTGAAAAAGCTATTATCAACTAGTACAAAGATTCTGAAGTTATAATAGCAAGTTCTGTAGGAAAGTCAGCACAGTGCTGAATGGCAGTCAATATGAAGCAAATTACCAGGGAAGGAAGGGAGAACAATCCATAGAACAATATTAGGCTACAATATCTTGAATGCTGTGGATATTTTTAGCCCTCATATGACTATACACATAAAAAAACATAGGACTAAAAAGGAGCATAGTATAGTGACAAGGACAATTATATGTATGAAATAGGCTCAATACAAAAAAATCAAACATACAAGGACTCTAGCTATGAAAAAAATTGACTCAGAGGAGATATGAAAGAGCTATAAAATCATGTATGGGATGGAGATCAATAAGGAAGGATCATTTTGTTCTTCTAAAATAACAGGGAGCATCCAAGGAAATCACCAGGCAGCAGGTCAGCTATAGAACCCAGGCCTGGGGATATTCTAGGTACTAAAAATTTACATTGATTCAAAAAGTGATTAGACAAATTCATGAAAATAAAATAAAAAAACCAAACCAAACCAAAACACCAAAGCCTATTTAATGCTGAGATTAAACATGCACTTCTGGCTCAGGAAATGGCTGTCTAGTGCATTGCCTGGGATGGGAGAGTATCTTCATAAGCTTGTCCTGCTTTTATAACCTTTCTTACATCTGTTGTTCACTGTCAGATACTTGACTAGTTGGCTTTGGTCCAGTTCTGAATGACTATTCATATGATCAGTACAGGGATCCTATGAAGTAGGAGACATGTCATTAGGAGACTTTGGCTATGATAACAAGCGATGTTGCTGCTTCCATTGTCCCTTTATGACGACTCTAACTTTAAGAGAAGTGTTTCACAATGACAATACTTCCCTTTATTTTGGCACAGAGTTGCTATAGAAATAAACAGTAACTTGGCACAGATCTACATTCTTTTTGTTTTCATGGGTAACATCTTTGAGAAACTCCAGATCAGTGAGCGACAGGGACATTTCATGAATGAATTTCATTTTGCAACCTGCACACACAATTCTTGAGCTGACAGGAGAATAATTTTTGTGTAACTAATACATATCGAAACCAGTCACTGTGTAAGGGAGGTTTTCAGTTTACCTGTTGCAGTATCTTGCTGAAAAAAAAGCAAGTGCCCCAGCAGGAAAAAAGAGGGGGGGGGGGGGGAAGGTTTGCAGCTTATTTTTAAAATAATTCTCAACTTTTGCAATCGATGATTCATAAAAGGGCCAGTGCCAGTAGGCAGCAAATCTCACAATCTTCAAACAGTTTTGATTATAGAGTTGATCTCAAGTGCCTGCTTTTCTTTTTTTAATGCATGCAAGCAGTTTTTTGTCTGTCTTGTTCTGGCTTCTAGATTTTATCTCTGTTTATTTTGCTTTTTCACCATAATGGCAGCATTTTCTTGATCTAGGCTTTAACAGTCCTTTCCTTCTTTGCATGTGCTTGAAGTACTTTAGAGAACCTCCTTTTTTTTTTTTTACATCTGGAACATTACCTTTGTCCTTTTTCCTTCCAAGAGCCCTCAAAAAGTCACATTGACACACTCGCATTGGATGCGGCACCTCAGAGAAACAGCAGTTTCCCTTCAGATTGCCACCTCAGTCACTCAGCCAGCTTCTGAATATGATCAAAATGAAGATGGCACAACCTAGGATCTTTTTGAAGTGCTGAAAACTTTACCGACTGTGAAACTTATTTAATAAGTTTTGAAACTGGAAACAGTCTTATGTGATAGCGCTGCATAGTTACTAGTAGATGAAGTTGCAGACAAATGAATTGTGTTTGTTCCTTTTTCTTGGGGGGAGTTATCTTTTCTGTGGCTACGCTGCTGAAATTACTGCAGCTCTGCCTAACAGCTCTGTCTTATGACTATGCCATGCAAGTGCCCCAACCGCGAAGACCATATCTTGCCTTACCTGCAAAGCTGGGGTCTGCAGGAGCCAAATACTTCTTCCTCTTACGTGTTCGCCTCCTGAATATGCATCGAATCATTGCAGCTGCCCTTGTCAGAGCTCCTAGGATAGAGATGACAACTTTTTGAATGTATTAACCCCCAGGGACATGCTACAGTCACATACATAGAAAAAGGAAATAAGAATGATAAAAATAAATGCCAAGTAAAGCAAGAGTTTAGTTTTGGATTCGGTTTACAAAATATATGGTCAGCGATAGATTTTTATGAACTGCCCATACATAGCTGCCGGTGTTAAACAGAGCTAATAGAGGTATTAGAGGACCAGTGAAGAAGTGGCAACCATAAAGCAAGGTGCCTGGGAGCCAGCGTCCTAGCCTATAGCCTACCGGGACCGATGCTCCCGGCACCTCTCACACCCCAAGGCTCATGTACATTGCCATCAGTGTCAGTATTAAAGGCATAACAGGGATAACTCTGCATAAGTTGTGCCTATGGTCTGTGGAGGGGCAGAGCCAGCAGCAGGGTGCTGGTCAGTTTGGTGCCCTGGCATGTGCCCACTGGCTGCACCTGCCCTGAAACTGGTCTTGGTCTCCAGCCATCATGGAGATGGCCTAAAATGCAAAAAGAAGTGACGACACAAGCTATACCTTCTGGTCAAGCGTGACCAAAGGGACCCAACGCTGGCACTTGAGTTAGTATGGGGCGCAGAGTGCTCATGCTGCGTGGGATAGAATCATAGAACCATTTAGGTTGGAAAAGACCTTTAAGATCACCGAGTCCAACCATTAGCCTCACACTGCCAAGCACAGTTGAGCAGCACAGCCCTCTTCGTTCCTCTGGCTGCAGGATGCTCTCCCCATCCTTCGAGCCCTCCCAGCAGCCCTGGACAGTTTCACTTCAGGAAGCCAAGGTTTCACAGATAAAGTTTTGACAGTAACCTGACAATAAAATGTCTCACAAACAAACTCTTCTTTATCCTCGCAGTATGCTCACATTTTAAATGTAAAATATAGAAGTCTTTTTAGTTCCAGCTCTGTGTGTGTGTCACTTTTCTCAACTTGCTTAAAAAGGACATAGGAAAGCACACAGTAAACAATATAATTATGTCAGCAGATTTAGGATCATGAAGCAGTATTTGCTGGAGTAGCATTGCAGTTTCAGCCCAGCCAGTAACAAAGCACCACACACTGACACCCTGGGCCATGGTGGGATGAGGAGAAAATATAAAGGCAGGCTCATGGGTCGGGACAAGGACAGGGAGGGATCACTCCCCACTTGTGGTCATGGGCAAAAGACAGGCTCAACTTGGGCAAGAAACAAAATCGATTTAACTTACTACCGATCAAATCAAAACAAGGATATTAGGAAGTAAAACCAAACCTGAGAACACCTTCCCCCTGCCCCTCCCTCCTTCCCGGTTCTCTCTCCCTCCTTCCCCTGGCAGCGCAGGGGAACAGGGGACGGAGACTGGGGTCGGTCTGTCGTACCTCATCTCTGCTGCTCCTTCCTCCTCAGGGGGAGGAGGACTCCTCCTCACTTGTCCCCTGCTCCACCGTGGGGTCCCTCCTGCAGGAGACAGCCCTTCACAAACTTCCCCAGCATGGGTCCCTTCCACGGGCTGCAGTCCTTCAGGCACAGACTGCTCCACTGCGGGCTTTCCCACAGAGTCATGGCCATCTTGGGGGGCCTCCGCTCCCCTCACAGGCTGGGGGGGCATCCCCTCCTCCAGCACACCTCCTCCTCCCCTCCTTCCTCACTGACCTCAGCACCCACAGAGGAGTTCCTCTCACATTCCAGTCCCCTACTCACTGCAGGTTTCCCCTCTTAAATCTGTCCTCCACAGGTGTTACCACTGTCCCTGATGGGCTCGGCCTGGGCCAGAGGTGGGTCCTGCTTATTGCTGAGGAAGCTTCTAGCAGCTTCTCACAGGAGCCAGCCCTGCAGCCCCTACCAAAAATACCCGCACCACACAAACCCATAATAAGTAGCTTAGCTTAGAATTGGAGCCAAGCGGCATGACTGCTTTTTGCACTTCACGATCTTGGAGAAACAGCACTGTGCAATAATTAGGCTGGTGTACTCAGGCCTCTATTTATGATATAGCATTTGATTCTGCTGAAAATCTGTCATGAGCTGTTTTCTTGTGACTTTGAAATGCGGGAGGAGAAGTAATTCCTTTCTGTTTTGAATTCATTCAGGCAACACCAGTCTCAGCAACCACAGAGCAGTTATCAAAGCAGACGATCAGTGTTTGCAGACGTCAGACTTGTGGCTCTCATGGGTATTATCTCCTCAGCTCTGAAGCAGTCAGCGTGGCACCATAGTGTCCTGTGCCTTGGTGGGGTGGAGTGGAGTGGAAGCTGCTTGGACTAAGAGCTCTTTTCACAATGTCCGTCACCTATAATATCTCTGTATCACATGTAATCTCTAGGAAAAGCCAAAGCCATGGTAAGGATTGTTTAATGACACATAGTTAGTAAGAGTATGTACAACTAAAATGTAATTAGTAGCGTACAGGATCAGACTTATGAATGTTATAACAACAAGGAAGTGCTTTGAATAGTTGAGATAACCCCTCAGCCCAAGATAAGCCATGAATACTTCACCTGTGTCTGGACAGGTCTCTAGGGGCTGATCATGATATGCATAGTAATTACCCATCTGAATTAGGGAACTGGTAGAAGGAGCCGGTAGCTCAAAGAAGATCAATATCAAAAGCAACCTTGCGTGTTAAAGGCAACCATTTCCAGGTAAAGCCTGAATAACTCTTTGGCACCAAGGAAGGAAAACTGGAAGAGCTGTATTGATAAAGCTAGGAGAGGTCAGCATTCAGCTCTTGGGATGCTGCTGGGGTAGTTGATGCTGCACTTTTACTGACCAAGGCCCGACTTAGGGATTGTAGATGAAGGGTACGAAAATAGCCTTAAAGCAATCTGTTGGCAAGCAGACTGAGCCAGGCTAGAACAAGGCTTCATTGCTCCTCACCATCTTTGGGAACCTCGTCTCCAGTTTTGCAACGAAGACATCAACCTTTGCCCCTTCTATTGTCACCTGCAAAGAGGCGAGTCCAGAGTAAAGGCAGGAGGTTTGGTTTGTACTCTCTTTCTGGAGGCAATAAAGCTAAACCAGCCAGCACGCGCTTGCACCTGGAGATGTGTTTAAGTGGAGCCAGATGTGAAAACACTGATCAGTTGGGAAAGAATTTCTAAGCAGCAAGGAGTGGGTATTAGAAGGACACTTTGCAGCTTCAGGCAGACCCTAACCCACCACGGTGACATCTCTGTTGGCAAGTAGAAATCATTTCTTTCCTCTAATCATTCAATATTTCTTTCGAGTAGTCAATCGTAGCCTGAATGCTGTGGGGTCTTACTACAAACCCCACTGCTAAGAGTTTGTGTGACACTTGTCTGGCTGAAAGACCTCGCTGATTGGTGAGCAGATTGTACTTGTTGGAGAAAGCTGCTGGACCCCTCAGAAAACTCCAGCTCTGTACCTGTAACAGTGCCATCAAGCTGCTTGTCAGGAGATAGGCCCCTCTGCGTGCAGGATCTCACCGTCTCGGTGGCCTGCCACAGGGTCTGGCCTCTAACTCTTCACTCTACCTCTGCAGTTTAAAGATCTCCTTTCCCAGAAAAGCGCTGGCAGCGTGACCTTCTGACTCGCAGCTGAAACCCTCAGAGGCTGCAAGACAGACATAGACATGTTTCACAGAAAACTTACGCTCATCCTAGTACTGTACTTCAGATGGACCTCAAAGGTTTGTAGAAAGCACAAGCCTATCCACCCTTCACGGGGCAGCTGAAGAGAGTCTTTCCCCACCCCATGTAGTGAGTTATGATTGTAGTTTCTTTTCCAGCTAGTATTGATATCCACAGGAACAAATTGTGTATAATTGCGTGACCTTTCCCTCCCTGTTCAAATGTGGTTCCCTGAAATGGGTAGGTTTAGCTTTGCATGTGGCGTTGTTGCAAAATAATTAGTTTATTATTACTTTTAACTATTGGTGTTTTATTGGTAAACAATAAGATCAATTTTTTAGGATGATTTTGATAATTTAATTGTAAAACTGTAATGCACTTTGGCTTTTTACTGGCATCTGACTGTTTTTCTAGGAACAGTAACAGCCACAATCAATACCTTAAAGATGAAAACGCATCCTGCCCTTTGGGTTATATTCTGTCAGGGATGTTGTATTTCATACCTTTAAATCCGTCTGAACGCTTAATGGCTTTGCTTAGTGAAGATAGCTCACTGCTCTAGTTTTTACCATAGGTGAACTTCATTAGTCCTTCCTAAAATAAAGAAACAAATTAAATGAAGCCGACTAATGCTCAGCACAGCTCAGGTAGTCCATCTGCAGTGGTTTATCAAAGCAAAGCTCTTCTTCATGTTCCCTCCAGACTTAACCGTTCACGAATGCCTCAGCCTAGCTGAGGGCATGTCCCCACTAGGGAAAGATGATGTTTCATGAGTGTGACCCAAGGTGTGCTGAAATCCTCGGGGATTCCTGGCCACTCAGTGCCAGTGGCAAAATTTTAAGGAGAGAGGATTCAGTCTCTTCTGTGGAGGAAGCAATTGTAGTTGGAGTGGGTGTTAGCGGCTTGTGGGTTAACATGAGGCAGTTCTTTCCCACTGTTTAGATTACTGCGCAAATTAGCCAAATGTGTCACAACGCTTCAGTTTTACCCTGGTGTAGAAATGGCCTTAGCTCAAAATCCTCAGTGTTAATTTCCTTTCACGCAAGTTGAGGCACGCTTGGCCTGGACGGCAGACAAACTGCTGCAACTCCGTTACGCTGGAGCTAAGGAGCAATAAAACGCTGAGCGTTCCATAAGCCGGGAGAGACCACACACGCTCTCTTCCTCCTCAGCAGAACAAACCCAGCAGAAAAGCAGCATTTTTGCCAGTCCCCAGCTGAGCCCCCCCGGGCCCAGGGCTGGCAGGGGCAGCCCACAGAGGACCGGGGGAAGCCCACCCAGTCCCCGTGCCCTCGGCAGAGCTGTCCCCCTGCCAGCGCCCTGGGGGGACGGGGCAACTTCGCTTCTTATTGTACTAATTCCCGCCGCCCTCCCGTTCCGCCTCGCTTCATCTGCCGGCCTTTCCAGCCCCGGCTGAGTGCCCCTGCGCCGGCAGGCTGGCATTCGGACTTGGGAAATTTGGCGATGGACAGGGATCGAGGTTTCCGTCGTTCA
Organism: Haliaeetus leucocephalus; assembly: GCF_000737465.1. Taxonomy (NCBI): domain Eukaryota; kingdom Metazoa; phylum Chordata; class Aves; order Accipitriformes; family Accipitridae; genus Haliaeetus; species Haliaeetus leucocephalus. The sequence continues at coordinate 1,268,865 of NW_010972753.1, forward strand.
CTGCTGGCAGCCCTTCCTCGCCCCCGCGTCCCATCCGGCGGTGAAGCCACGGAGCTGGAACTGGGGACGGTGCTGGGGACCACCGCGCTCACTGCAAAGCCATGGCGGTGTCGTGAAAAGCCTCCCTCCCTGCCCCCAAATCAGGATTTGGTTAATTATGGCCTTGAAGAGGGCATGTAAGTTGTACAGCGGCATTTGGGCTCTAATTACCATCTCCAGGAGCCTTATGCAATAACACCAAATGACCCTATGTAAGAAGCTGTTCAGTAGGACAAGTATTTTTTGCAGTTCGTTATGATGGCAAAGGCTGAAAGAGGAAGCAAGTCACTCTTGCTTATATTTACCCTTCCTGTACCAGCATAGAAAGGCCTGTGCAACATTTTGATGGGCTGTGATGAAAATTTGAACCTGTTCTCCCTTAATTCCCCTGGTAAGGAAGTTTCAGAAGAGTGACAAATGGGCAACTGCTTCTCTCGGGTCTCCTCAGACCCACCGCAGGTCCCTTCCAAGGCTCCTCTTCACCACCGAAGGTCTCCCAGGCCTCTTCTGCAGGTGTCACCACGTTGGCAATGAGGGGGATGGCATTTGCCAGAAATGTACTTTGAAGTGGCCAGGGTCCCCACAGTGACATCTGGACCCTTCTCGAGGACTCCCTGCCTCTGGTAATCTAAAAGGAAACGGTGCTGTGCCGTTATTAAAGCTTTAATATTTTAATTTCTGGTGAATTTTATTTTCTTTCAACAGCTAGCCAGTCAAGAGAGGAAAAAGACAGGCGCTGCTTCTGGAGGGCAGTTTTATGTTCTTTTGCTGCTTAGAGGAAAGTTGATGATTTACGTCAGCTTTGTGTTTGAGGAACCATAATGCAGTGTGAGTTACAATCCTCACCCTCAAACCCATTTAGTTTTCAAACGATATAGGTAATCATGGGAGGCAAAATTCACTCTGCATTACTGAATTACTATCATCTCGTATATATGTATAAATACCTGGATCAGCTCAAGCACCTTTGTGAGAAATGACCTGTCAGACAAAGTGTAGGAAATACAGTGCAAAACAACTGTCACCCATCCTTTTGTAGATGTAACAATGTATTTTAGCTGTTCAAGCATAGGAAAGCCTGTTATCATGAAAGCACTGATGAATGCAACGCTTTTTGGTCATGTGGATTAAAGTGCTTCCTGATGCGTAGCATTTGGCAAAGCTTCCTGTATTTTTTCTCGAATAATTATTCATGCACATATTCTTGGCTTGTCATCCCTACTTTGAAAAACGCAGAGTAAGGTGTCCTCTGGTTATTCCATTGTTGGGATTAATGCTGTCATGCGAAAAAGTGCAGATGACGGTCACTTTTCTGAGTCTACAAGAAGACGCGAAAATCCTGCAGAAAAGCCCATTTGCACCCACGGGACTGTGCATCCTCCCTTCCTCCCCCGCAGAGGAGTTTCAGTGTTTCCGTCCCAGTCTCGATCTGCTTGCGGGGATGGAAGCAGAGCTGGCCTGCTGGTACACCCTACGCGCTGCTGAAGGGCAGCTCCAACTCCCGTGTGGTCCACAGAGCGATCCAGGACGCCGGCTCCCCCAGCAAACCCCGCAGGGTGCCCTCGGGACGCCCTTGTCCGGGCTGCGCTCCGCTCTTGTGCTTCACTCCTCCTTGCAGCTGCAGGCTCCTTCAGATGGGTTTAGTTTATACAAGCGTGTAAAAGCATGGTCAAGGACATGTTAGAAGCATGGCCAAGGATGCTGTTTGAAGATCCCAGCCATGCCCGCCGCCTCCTCTTCCTGCAGCCTTTGTCTCGGCACACAATGTACTTATTAGTTTGCAAGAGGGTATGTCGTTTTCTCGTTCTTACGTAAGTCACATTCCTTCTCCTGTCAACGAAAGCAATTGCATTCATGTCCAAAGCACTTGGACATACCAGGCGCAATTAACGCCTGCTGTATGTCCTCTTTTATCGGGGAAGTCAGAGCAAGGATAAGCTTGGCCGAGGGTGAAACCACCATTCGGTGTTGTGGTCCTCATGCAGGAATGTTATTGCAGCATTTAAAGAACAATAACTTGCTGACATTGTTGCTAGCAATACCAGGGCATACTTTATTAATGCATCACACAGGGTATTGGCCAGCTCTGTCTAACAGCTGCCAAGGGTTACACTTGCGAATGTCAAAGAAAGTCTCATTTGTTTGCCTGCCTGGGTACAACAGATGTTGGAACTGAATTACCTCTCAGTGCAAGGTCCCTCATTGTCTCTCAAAATATCTCCTAGTCATTTAATTCCTTCAGGTCACCCTCTGTACCTGGCCTTTAGCTAGCACATCCCAACCTGCTTTTCCCAGCAGGAGCGATGCTGCCTTTGCACGAGGACTGCGCCCAAGGTGGCACAGGGATGGCAGTGCCTGCCCAGCAGTGTGGGGTGCCTGCTACATGGGAAAAATGACAATGCAAGGGTTGGGAGAGCCACGGGAAGTATTATTGGAGCCTATTTCTAATGTCCATTTTTCACAGGCCAGTTGAGCCATCCTCTGAGGGGTCTCTAGGCTGAGTCCAATGCCTGCGTCCAAAATGAGACTGTTGGGGTCTGAGGGGCTCAGCCTGGCCCCAGTGCCTGAGGACCCGTCCTGGGAGAGGTCCCACTCTGGGTTTCCTCTCTTCTCGGTGCTTTGGTTCAGCCCTCAGGGACATGCAATGGTTGAAACAAAACCGCTGATCTTTGCCAGAGTGGTTTTTGAGCCCCTGTGCTTTGCTCCAGGGGTCTGCGAGGGCCACAGTGCGCAGAGCAGCACCGGCACACAAATTCCTTCCTCAGTTTCCTTGCTAAAGCCAGGGATCTTCTGAGGTTTCTCCATGCCTGCGATCAGACACAAACACATGCCCGTTCGGTGAGTCATTTTGACTTCCAGTGACTAAGCCATCCAACTTGCAGGAGGGAGGGAAATTATAATAGTAATAACAGTTTGCACGACCACTGGAAGATTTCAAAGTGCTTTCTAAGCAGTTTTCCTTATCAGGGTTCCTCTGAGAGATGGCAATTGTGCAGCTGATATTTCACGGCCATTTCTGTCTATTATCTTTCTAAACTACTCATTGCTTTTTGCTGCTGAACCCACGGCACTTCCGAGACCCTCCCAACTCCTCCCTTTCCCCAGCCATAATCAATCACCATTTCCAGTTTGGAAAATAATACAGTGAGTTGCACTGTAGTGAAAGCAAACTGGAGGCATGAAACACCCGTCTGTTTTTTAACGCAACCTGCCAATTTTAAAAACATCCGCTGTTGCAATGACTGCAAAATAATCAGCTGTCGGGAAGCCAGAGGAGCCAACTCCACCTATTTAAGCCCTCAGGACTGCTCAGGTACACCTCTAACAGAAAATGAGAGACAGCTCAAGGACGCAGAGGCTGCTACAGTTTTACATTTTATTACTATTAATTTGGGGACTTCTTCGGTCAGTTTTCCTCTTTGCTTTTCAACTGTTCTCCCCAATACCTTGTGTATGGTAAGAACGTATATAGGAGAGTCTAACTGAGAAGTTACACTAATCATAAATAGATTCCTGACTGAATTGGGAGGCATAACGGACCAAACTAAAGCTGCTCGGCTGAATGCTTGGGCTGTGTTTTGATTCTGTAAATGCCAGAAAGATGGCAAAAAGACTATTCTTCCCAGCCAAGAAACTACTTTTCTTGCTGTAGATTGAGTCAGTAACCACTGAGGATTGTACTGAGCTCTATCTGAAGGAGACTTGCCTACTCAGCCCCTTTCCCTCTGCATTTTAACAGCTAATTTCCTTGCTTGTATCTTTTATTAATTTTTATGAAAGTCACTCAAACTGTAGAGTACAGGAGAAACAACTTACCTTTTGCTTGCTGGTTTTCAGGCATCAGCAATGTAGCGTGAGTGAGGAACCCAGAATAAGTGCAGCTCAGTAGGGCTCAACACACAATCACCATTCCCTAACTCTCCCTCTGCCACATCCCCCCTGCCTCCCAATCCCTAATAAATCAAATTCACAATGCTAAAGAAAAGAGAGCAAATCAACTGTCCACAGTGAAGTGTTGTTTATATTATGACTCAGTCAGATTAGAGGATAATTTATTTATTTAACCATTAAGAAATAAATTTTATAGGAAGCACAGAAATAGTCTGACATGGCTGAATTCTATCTTGGACACCATAAATGGTTCCTTTCTTGGGAAGAAATCGAATAAAAATTGTACAGGTGTACATATACATATATATACACACACACTTTTATATATATAAGATATATAAAAATATATAATTTATTTATAAAGCTATTGCAGTTATTAAAAAAAGTCCCTACTGTTGATTATGCATGCTATGTGCATAGTATTTGCATGAATATTGAAAAGTGTAAACTGTAGGTTTTGCTGAATGTAAGCCATATTATCCTAGATGGCAGGGAGCAGTTCTTTCTCTTGATGGACCATCTACCCATAAATATCTATAAAATGGGCCTTGTCATTTTTATGGGTTTCATGTTGTTATAAAACCGAAAATGCACACAGATAATAAGGAGCTATGGATGGCTAATTGATCCATTCATTTTCTTTCCAGTAGTATTTATCACATGATGTCAGACTTCTAGAAAATGTAAGGAATGTTATATACTACTTCAGAGATATATAGCAGAACTGGATGAATTAGCAATAACTCATCCTGTTAGGTCATCATTTTTACCTGCACGTTAATGAAAGTCTACTCCAAACATTTTTTCAGGGTCACCAAAATATGTCTTGTTTAGTAAGTTTTGAAAAATGTGTTTAGCACTCTTTCTGGACAACGATTTTTAAGAATGACAGAATTGACTGTTAGAAGCTAGACTTATTTTATATCTGAATATTCTTTCCCATGTTATACTACTAGCATTTGAGGTATTTTTCTATGTACTATTTAACATACCTATGTTCCCTCTCTGGAGTGTAGATCCTTTCCTCTCCATGCTCTCCACATGTTTATTTTTATTGCTTATTTTTCCTCTGTTTGACTGTCAGTCTGTCTTTCATCATATTAATTCTGCTAATCTGTACAACAAAGTACCTAAAATTCAAAGCCATTTTACAGAATAGTTTGACGAGACCTGTAGAGTTGCTGTTGCCTACCTGGAGAGTAACACGGAGAGCATGTTTGTCTGTTTTACTACTTTTAGGTTTTGCACTCCCAGACATTTTATCCCTTTTGCTAACACCCACCAGGCACTTCTGCTATTATTGCCGCCTTTTAGTGCTGGGAGTTAGAGTCTCAAATTTTATTCTGGTTTTTGAGGCAGAGCTCAGTGGGACATCCTCAGCTGCGCTGTTGCTACAGCGATTTCAGCTGTACAGCTATAGATAAGATCAAGTTGCATCTAATCTAGTTGTGTCTTCTAGTTTAGCTCGCTGCTTCACAGAGGAGGAGGTAGGAGCTACAGAAAAGGTGAAGCAGAGTGTAATTGAAGTCCACCCCAGATTACCTTCAGCTAGACTGTCCAGTTGATTACTGACCCCCCAGGGCATTACCCTAGAGCTCGGGTAGTTGAGCTCACTCCTTTCTGTCAATCTCACACCCCCCACTACTGAGACCAAGGAGTTCTTACATATTTCATGCCGGAGAAGAGGTCTACACTTGTCTTTCCAGGAATAGGGAAAAAACAGTGGAAGATGAATTTGATTTAAAAGTGACTCATCCTCAGCAGCAGAAATACACACTTGACAAATACTGAGATGTATGGGAACACCAGAAGAATCATTTAAAGCTAATCCCATGATTTGCCTTCTAGCCCCTCATTTGATGAAACCTGAATTTCTCAGCTGTTAGCTGTCAGCTGATCAATCAGCTGGGTGTGTTGGCAATAAAAACATCACTGCAACAGGGATTTGCAGAAAATTGATAGTGTTGAAATCTTTTTATAGTAATGATAGTAGATATATATATCACTGCATCATCAAAGACAAAATGCAATAAAAGAAGATTGTCTAATATATCTTAGCTGGCCTCTTCACTGAATTCTTTCCTTTCTAAAATATCCCAACTACTTGGAAAATACCTAACATTTTCATAATGGCATCATATAGAGTTCAAATTTAAAAGTGACTGGAAGAAGGTCTCTCTTCCCCTTAAAGCTATAGGCAAAGATACCCATACTATTGCATGACCCTGCCAAGTAATCAAACTTGAGTTTAAGTAAGTGTTCCCTTTTATGGGGAAATCTTGCCTGTGCTGGAAACAATAGCAAAGTATTCATTAACTTCAACAGAAAAAGGATTTCCCTCTTACTTTTATTATTTGTTTTTGATGGACAAGCTATTGGAAATGACATGAATTGAGTTGGTCATATATAGTACTGAATGCTCTATAAAAATAGACAGATACATGCCTGTGCATAGACAGTAAAAAGTAATCAGCGTTACAAAGAAAATACCATCTGATTACATTAGAAGGTGTAAACTCAATAAGAGGGTCCTCAATACGCTAATAAATTCTTCAGAATAGACAGTCCCCAATGCTGCAGAATACATACAGTGTACCAGATTTTAACGTAGCTTTGTGAACCTCCCTTTCCAATGCTTGGCTTTTTATTTTGGGTGCTGCTTTTCTTCCTCTGTTCTAGGCTACATTTTCTTTTTGTCTGGAAGGAGAAAGTTGGTTTTGCTGGCTTCACTTAAGCCCTTGTCATAGGATGTTTCCACCTCTAAAAAAAAGCACTAAAATTTACAGACCTCAAAAATAAATATCTATCCACCCAGCTATTTTCCACAATACTTCAGTTTCAAAGCTAGCAATAGTATAATTTCATCTGAGCATAGGTAGATTTCCCAAATTACTACACATACAGACTATGGTTTCCAGCCCTGCATTGCTAGTAGCAAGTAGCAAAAATATTCAAGGGATTGACTGAGGTATGGGTTGTTGTGTAATGGAAAGCTGATTTTGAGATATGAAAGGAACTTCCGGACAAAATTTATCAAAGAAAGAAAAATGGCATGAGACCATGAAGCTGACATGATCTACAAAATACAAAATACACATGATATACACAGTGGAAAGATCCAGTTGTCATATTCTAGGTCCAGGACTCTTAAATGTCTGGGAAGATTCTCCTCTGAAGGTGCAATGCATCTAGCTAAGTGCCGAGCGCCACATTTTTATCAGATGGGCTTACATGGCTCCATCATCTTGGAGCACGGCTGAGCGTATGATGCTTTGGTTCCTGACTGCGTCATGCTGCATAATAGGGTGAAAATAGTTCACACATTTGTGATGACGCAGTCTAGCATCTGTAGCTACAGAATATGCCCCACTTTCGGAGTTAGAGTTTAATGTCTTCATAAACAGATCCATATGAATTATATTAATCTATAATTCTTTTCCATAGCATATATCTTCAGCAAGGCCCAAGTACAAATCACTCCTCTTGCTATTTTACTTTGTGCACATGGCTCGTGCACTCTCTTTATGATCTGTTACTTTGGTCTTTTCTCTGCAGGTTTTAGTTCACAGTGACACATTCCATCACGACTACCAAAATGGGATCTTTAGCTCAAGAAATGTACATCAGTAGCAAATAATCAACAAAACTCATCTTTTGCTACAGGCATAAAAGGTTTGAAATCACTTCACCTTTAAGTTTTAAGGCATATTATTTACTGCTGCACTGACAATCATCTATAAGATAGAAGAGGCAATTCATTTATTTTGTTTTCTCCTTTTATAAGGAGTGTCTAAGTGAGGTTGTTTGTTATAAAGTTTAATGTGGCTCTACTGCAGCTCCTTAATGTGATCACATTTCATGGAAATTGCATCTTCATGAGCCTTTGCCTTAGAAAACCCTTTCTTCTCCACTAGCTGTTTAGACTATATGAGTATACTTCTTGATTTGAGTTACACTAGTGTTCACATGCCCAATCTTCCTTCTGTCTTTGGACTATATAGAACAGTCATCAAATATGAAGGAACCAAACTGATTTTCTTAAAAAGCGATTTTAAATGTTTCTCTCTCTAAAAACAAAAGAATGGTTGTAATGCCTACCGTGGTCACAGTTTGACATGTTGACGTCTCGCATATCTCTTTTGAAGCTGTGTTACTGTATAAACAAACCATCCCATTCTTTTTGGTCTTTTGAGAAATACAGCTGCTGCTGTAGCCTGCTGTGAAATTAATTTTATAAATTTGCTTCCTATTAAAAGGCTGGATACCTAAGACAGCAGGGGATATAATTAAAAACCCTCTAAAAAAATTATGGATATAATAAAGTTAACAGAGCAATTTTAGAAATATGGTTTGTGTAATTGCAAAATAATCAAGTGATGCTTGTAGAGGTCCATGCTGGCATCTGCTCTGGAATGCAACAGAGCATTTGCAAAGTTTAGAAAGACAAGGAAACAGGAAGATCCTTGGAAGACACAAAGTATTGACTCCATCTGATGATTTAGCCAGAGCGCATTATGACTTGAAGGGGAGTGCAAAGAGACAGTTTCGCTCGGCATGAAGGAGTATAAAACTCAGCCACATCCTTTCTTCTGAAAACAATAGCTCAACAGCTATGAGTGCTTGGCAAGTTAAGCCATGCAAGCGGTAGGAGGTATAGAGATTATGTAATTCATCAGCTATCTCCCATTTTCATTAAAATGGGTCAGCACAGCTTGTATATAAAGTCCACTACAGGCCATCTTTTCAACTTTATCTGTAATTTCCTTGCCCTGCTGCGCTCAATACTGTTCTCCCACAGCTTTTTTTGGAGGAGAAAGGTGTATTTTATGGACTTGGCTTCCCTCAAGAGAAGAGATTGGAAGAGGTTTAATACCTCCAGAGCATGGCTGTCAAAGGTGGCTAAAAACGGTGCTAAAGAGAGTCAGGTAAGAAATGGAAACTTCTCGTGAAGAACTGGCTGCTCCTGGGCACATCCAAAGGCACTGCAGGCTGAGCAGGGTGGGTTTTGGGAAAGCGTGACTGGTTGGTGCATGGTGGGGAGTGCCGATGGAGTGGTGCAGCCATCTGCTTGGCTCAGGTGGACCAGCAGAGCACAGAATATGGAGCTTGAATTTTGCTGAGTTTCTGTTTTCTCCCGGTCTGTTATTTTCTGTTCTTTTCAAAGTCACCTTTAAGTAGAAGCTACCTTAAAGCCATATTGCCCCCTGCATTTATATTCTAGTATTGCTCTGAGCACAGAGGTGAATTAAAACAGGATCAGGCTCATATTTTTGCTGTCCTTGTCTCCCTTGCTCTTTTATATATCCCAAAGAAGTGTGACCTGTTCACCCATGACCCACTTATCTAGAGGAATTTGCCTAGGCTTAGGATCTGATAGCTTCTTAGTAATGACAGCTGACTGTTTTCCAAACCTCTTGCATAGCATTTCTTTACTATGTATAAAGATTTCCTTCCTGAGATTTTTTTGATGTATTTTTTGAAGTCCTTCAAAAGTGTATCCATATGGCAGTTATCCCATTATCTACCTCGTCCTGATTTTTTAAGATGATTGGCTGTGTACAACAGTTATCCTCCTGAGATTATAACTAACTTCTCAACTGTTTACTGGCCTTTATCTTTGGTATAGCCATAAAATAATTTTTAAAGGAAATATACTCTTCAGAAGTTTAATTCATTGTGACTATTCCCGCTCCTTCAGAAATGAACAGCTGATAATTTCGCCGAAGCAGACCTGTGTGATGCCACGTTTATGGAGTGCTTTCTCAGAGCAGAACAATATGTTATGGCTTTAGCCACAAAGTGCAATCTAAAAATAATTCTGCTTTGCTCCAAAGACGTGTGTGGATTGATTATTTTTCTCCTTCAGAGGTGATTTAAGCTATTAAAAAATAGGATGAGTTCAAGAAAGGGAAATGTGATTAGATCAGGTGGATTTTATCTTTCGTCTATGAGATTCTGGCTTTCTTGTAAGAATTGTTAGTTTTAGCTTTGAAATAAATCACTTATCACTTACGTATTTAAATAAGACTTTACTTTTGGCAAACAACTAATGTTGAAGCTTTAATGAGGAGTGGAAATGAAAAACATGACTGTCAGGTAACTTTAGTTAATCCTATTCAAGATGGAGCTGTAAGTATTTAATGCAGTTGTTCATTTTCTTTGGCATTGAAAATAAAACATATTTCACTCAGTTGCTACAGTCTGCAGCCAAGGAATGCCAACCTAATAAAATACTTTCAGAAGCTGAAGTTTAGATCCACATTTTGTGCAAGGTGTGAAACCACAAGGCAGCAAAAAGAAACAGGCAGGCTGTTTCGGGAGCTGCTGGACTTCGCGGAAGATGGGCGTGTTCCCAGTGAGGCAGCAGGATTTGGGGATGCTCAGGGAAGGCGAGGGGCAGTTGCAGGGATCCACTGCCCGGGGCTCTGTCTCACTGACCACCCAGGTTCTGAGATGCCTCATCCACGATCCCCTCGGCCTGACCTCTGCCTTCCTGCAGCACTCCTCTCCCACTGTGGTTCTTCCACAAAGGACAGCCATTTAACCCTGTCCACCTTCAGGAAAGCTTCTTAAATGACCGCAGTGCCTTTGCCCAATACGCAAGTTGCCAAGAACGCCAGTGTCTCAGCTGGCCTTCCGTCAAGTCCTGGAAGCAAATGAGATATTGTAATTACCTGCAAGATCTCGGGGTTAAGAGCAATAGAAGTCTGGCAGCAACTTTAACTGCATTTTTAAAAACCTTTATTTTTTTAATTAAACACAAAACAGAGGAATACTACAACTTGCACAGTGGTTGCTCTGTCATGGTTTGAGTACTGAATACATACTGTAAATTAAAAATACAACACGGTCCATGATTTAAGTTTTTTTAATGCTGTTGCACAATTTCAATCTTTAGTGTCTTTTAAATTCTCTTGAAGACAGTCCTAACTCAGTTGATGAAGTTGCCAAAGGTGAGCTGTAGTTCTTGGCAGTTAGTGAGAAAGCATCTAATATGTTCGCTATGGGAGGTTTTTTGAAAATGAGCAAAACCCCAAATCTGTTCAAAGTTTGTTAACGTCAATAAGTAGGAGGTAACAAAAAGTTTTCATATAAATTGCCATCATTTGGTGTTTCTAAGATTAACTGGGCAGCACAAAGCTGGCAATAGTGCTGCTTCAGGCTGCCTGCAGACTCAGGTAGCCAGTACGGTATCACTTTAAAATATTCCGTGCTTTTGAAGATTTCTTCCTAACCACCAAAATTGTGAGCATGATTATACTATATTTAGGGATTGTGAAATAAGTCTGAAATAACTCTTCACAAGGGATAAGAGTGTGGTAACAAGCCAGGGAATGCACACAGACTTGTGCTTTTGTCACCAGCAGTGATTCATGTTGGGGTTAGACCCAGAGGCTATGTCTGAATAGGGGACCTGGCATCACTGACATACTTCTGGGTCAAGAAGCGTACTGCGGCCATCTCCAGAGGAGATGCAAATTGCTGACAGTGCTCCCACCCTTCTCCTGCTGCCACAGAAATTGGGGCAGATGAAGCGCATTTAGTTGCCCAGTTTGTACAGTCCAGTGGTTAGATGCATAGCATGAATAAAACATTATCTTTCTCATGGATGTCTATAATTCTCATGATTTCATCTAACTGCTGAGTTATACTCAGGGATTTAATAATAATGCATGTCTGATTTATTGTCCTGGCTGGAAGTCAATGGAAGACGATCATCAGCAAAAATGCCCATTAGTATTGTCATGGCATACAAAGAAGCTTTCACCAGTTGTGCTGCAAACCTAGTTTTCCCTTCTGAAGAACAGCAGAGGTGTTTAAGCAGGATGTTTCCAACTTAGTTGTAGTATTATTCAGAGAATAGAAGAATTCAAGTGGAGAACAAAATCACTGGTTGTCATGGTTGTCTCTTGAATGGAAGGTTATCTTGAAGGAGACTGTCAATGAGAGTTATTAACTTGGCTGCCGTGGTTAGGGCTGTTTTGTGAGAAAGGGTATATGCTAAGATCTTGACTAAACTTTTTATTTACAGATGAATGAGATTATTTTATCATAAAGTACTGATAAAGCTGGAGACTGCAATGAATGCTTACACCAAAACCAAATTAGACGTGGGTATTTTCTTGTATAGTGAACAGGAAGGAACTGATTTTTAAAATTTTTCCTTGTTGCCTGGGATGGGGATTCTGAATATCGCTATGTTTAAGGAAAGGCTTTAACAGATTAAGAGTTACACTACACAGCTGGCAAACTGTATCGGTTGCTAACACCCCACATGGACATGCTTTGGGGAATCTGCTTTGTTCTATTAAATGCTAATTTCTGCATGTAGGACAATTTTTTTGAGGGGGTAGTTAGCAAAATGAGAGGTTTCTGTGGGTTTTATATTCCAGATCTCAGTTCTGATTGCAGGTGGAATTTCCTGTGCGTTTCTCCAGAAGTCAAACACTCGCTTTTGCTCTCTCTTCCCACTCATGATGTCACATTTTTGATGAAATAATGACTAAATGAAAAACACTCACATTCCCAAGGAGAACTGCCAACACCACTTGATATCAAGTAAAACTTGTGGATATTTATCATTCTTTCCTGATAAGATTTTTTGTGTTTCATGAAGTGTTTTTCAGCGGAATGAGGACGTGGGTGCCCCCTGTCCCACCAGCATGGTGCCCAGAGGCAGCATTGGGGAGCATTGGGCCCAGCACCATCTCCTGGCTCCCTTTGCTCTTCTGCTTGCCATCAAGCTCAGAGAAGTTCATGTGCTGATGATGGTGCAGTTGTTTTTCCTGTTGAGTGAACATAAGATGACCTGAAAAAAAGGGAATCTTTCAGCTTACTGACATTATCAGGCAGGTTGGTTGACTACTGGGGAAAGAGCCTGTTGCAGCTTTTGTGATCCTGTTTCAAGGTTCTGCCTCTTTTCTCTCCCACCCTCCCAGTAACAATGATGTAATATATTAAATTAAGTGGTAACGATGTATGAAGCTGTGGTTATCATAAAATATTTACACCCCTGGAGTGTTGTAAACACACAGTGGAGCCCTAATTAACCATAGGTAGTCTACAATTATCCCATGGTAATTACCCTAATCGGAATTGGCTCATTATGGGGAATAGGATAGAATTTGTTTTCTGTTTAGTACTGAAAAGCAGAGTTGGCAATTAACTAAAAGCAGCAGCCGCTTCATCTGACTTAAAAAAATTAAATTGCCCTCTTAGTGCCTGTCACCATTCCCACAATGTGAGCAGTATTACAAACAAAAGCAATAATCAGATCCAGTTTCCAAAGCATGCATACTTTCATAACCTTGCCTCTGTGTCAGCATTATCAATGAATTGCGTGATTAATAACTGTGATGCACAGAGGTCAATTAAAAAAAAAACAGGAAGGGCTATCCAAAGCACTCGGAGATACACAAATCATTTTCTCCATGAAGCTATTAGAGGAGTTGTGGGAGCAGAGAGAGAGAGAGAGCACACACTTTCTTTTGCTATGGGAATTATTCAACAGGATGGAGAGGCTCTCCGCCTTGTTAAAGCATAACAAGCAATATTTCTGGTCAGGCCCTTCCTCCCCTGGCCGTTGGGAAATCTTGCAGGTGTCAGATCCTGGGCTATTTGCAAGGGATCCATCCTACGCCTGCGGAGCTGCTGCTGGCTAACGGGACCCTTCCTGCAGCCTGGGGCGCTTGGCAGTCACCCCAAATGTTCGATCCCAGGCCCCAGCTAGCAAAAGGGTGCAACGCTGGTGTGCCAGCCACTGTGGCTGTATCCCTGTGAAGCACTAAAGATGGCCGGCACGCAGGAGTGTGACAATCCCGGCTCCTTTCCCAAACGTTGCCAAAGCACTGGAAAGAGTCAGGCACGTTCACATCAGGCTAATCCAAGTAGTGCCTCTCCTCCGCTGAGGCTGGAGCATGGGGAAGGAAAGATGACCTGCTGTCCGATACCATCCTGAACCCGGGAAGAGATGGCATATTGGGACTCGACCGGCCAAGGCTGCTGCCAGGCACAGGGTTCTGCCGCAGCTCCGCTGAGGAAAGGTGTTGCCGTCCCCGCTCTGGCCCTCCTTCCCCACCAGGCAGCCCTGGTCCCTTACACCCACCAGCGTCAGGGTGCTGAGAGTACGGGGCGGTAGGATCAGCTTTACCTGTGCCTGCTGCTGGCAGAAGAGGATCTGTAATTGCAGCCTGAGGATTGAGGACAGCACGCTGCCATGGGGAGGAATCTCCTATTTCTAATTTTGTTTTCCTATCTGCTCATAAATGTCATGAAAAATTAAATTAAAAAAGAAGTGTAGGGTGTTACAAAGTCCACTCATAAAAATGTATCTTCTAAGTCATAAATTAATGATTTATTTGCTCCACGTGGCTTGCCCGATACAAACAGGAACAGTTTGCTTTTGCTGGGAGTGGAAATGCCTCCGCTGAAATGATCTTGTGGAAATACGAAGATGCAAGAAGAAAACATTCAAGTAGCCCGCAGCAGTCTGCACACTGCTACAAACAGAAGGGAAGTGCACAAAAGCAAATATGACTAGGAGGGCAAAGATATCTGGCACATTATTGATCACTCCTTACCATACAGCATGTCCTCAGCTGGTAGGTATGTAGCTGTTTTCCACAGTGCATGAAAACCCACTGTTTTTTAACTTTCCTCCTAAGAGCATGACCTCCCTACCTTTCTGTCATGTCTATGGCTTTCAATGCTGTTGGCTCCTCAGGCTGTACTTTCCAGCACAGTTTTTATTTTTTCCAGCAATTACACTAACTGCCACCTCCAAAGGGGAAACTAGTATTGCCAGTTATGAATGAGGTTAACTGTGAAAAGTGAGAAAAGGAAGAAGCTGGAGATATGCCTGAGCAGTATTCCTACAAGACTGCGAAAAGGAAATACATCCTTGTGCTTTGGACACAGTGAAGAGGGTGCCTTTTGGTCAGAATGAATGAGGTAAGTCCTGTACATCTAGATAAATGATATTTTTTTTCTTTATTGTAGAAATCAAATCTGTCTAAATCACTTTTCTCTTGTTTTCAAGTATCCTGAAGTTGGATGCTAGCAAAAATTTGTGGCTAGATGTTAGCTATTTGCCTGAGGTTATGCCTGGGAAAGGGAGGTAGGGCTACTGCACAGGGAGGTTGTTGGTGAGGTTTTCTACAGCTGCTGGTGGCTTTCAGAGGACCCCAGGACCATCTGGAGGGGAAATACATTGGTCTAATTAGGAGAATTAGCCTTGAGTCTTATCATGATCCTTGCTCCTCCTCCAGCCTCTAACCAAGGTTTCTTGGGACTTTAGTTTTTGTGGCTAAGCCAAGCCAAATCATAGTGGGGAAAGAGATAAGATTATAGCAAACAGCATTTTTGCTTGTTAGGATCTCAGAAGGAAGAGAAAGACCAAGAAATGGCAAATCTCTGTGCAAAGACTAGTGGAGTGCATTGAAAAATGATGGCTGTCTTTCACAGAAATATTATAAAAATTGCATTTAAAAAAAGCATGCACATGCGTGTAAAATTTAGCTTTTCATTGTTCTCCCTTAGCTCATTCACCTGTTTCTACATCTCCTATTGTCCCTGTCTAAAGCAGCTTTGTTTCAACAGTCTTTTCTCTGTCAAAATCTTCTGTTACACTGAATCGTCTTCCAGCAGATCTCAGCACAGTGTGACTAGCACACAACACCCTGACCAGGCTTCCCAAGGGATGGAGACCCCGGCCAGGTCACTTCGTTGCCAAGGAGAGCTGCAAAGTAATCTGTCAAATCAATCCTCTCCTGTTGTGTTGTCCAAGATGTTTATGTTTTTATGAAGGAGCCAGTTCACTTAGTGAGTCTCTGTTTTTAGGTTTGTGCTAGCAGCCCTTGGGAATTTATGTTGAGGATTGAAATGAAACGATGTCTGTCAAGGTGAAGGGTCTGCATAGCCAAAATGGAGTTGGCTTCCTGGCCAGTACTCCCACAGGGACTGCAGAAATGCAGTTTGTGAGCGGTGTGGATTCTCACAAGAGCCTAAATACATTCACTTGATACTTTTTCTATTTGCTTGTTTTTGAAATACCCAAAATTTTTTAGCTTGGACAGGCATCAGTTGCATTTTTGAGCTTGTCCTCCTTCAATGTTGAATAAAGCATACAGAGGAATATAACGGCAAAGAGGGAAAACAAAACACAATGTCTAGAAGACTTCTTGAAAACCTCTATAAACCAGAAAGAGGTTGAGACAAAATGTCTAGGTGAACATAGCCTCCTTTGGGATTACATAGCAAAGAGCAGTGCCATCCAGAAATTTTCACACCAGTTCTCTACAAGCTAATTCTGATTCTAGAAGGGACCTGGTCATCACAGCATGACCCTGCCTTGGTTCACTACCCTTCCCAAGCAGCAGCAGGATATATTTGCATTGATAGTCTCCTTGCTCACTTGGCAATACCCTTCAACATGCGGTGTTAAGGGCTAGTCTGGGTATCTTTACATGATACTGCATTGTGCTATATAAACATAACCTTTAAAATGTTTTTGTTTCTTTTGAAAAACATGTAACTGTTTAATAATTGCCAAGATGACATTTAGGTTTTGCCTTTTATTTTGAAATATAAATACATGTTTCAGTTCTCTAGTCTAGTAAAAAATACCATATTTTTAATAGGCTCAGACACGTTATTAAATCATTTTAGATGTTACCACTGTATTCCCCTTTTTCCTTAAGTTATTCATTTGTTCCAGCACTCCTTCTTTTGGCAAGAAACTCACTTGCATAAGCTGTTGGATAAGCTTTTCACTGGTTCTGAACTGAGTGATTTTTTTTGCTTCAGCAAAAAGAAAGAGCTGAGTAGAAGAGTTTTTAGTTTAGAAATATTTCTCCTCCTTCAAGATTTTGGGTGTCCATTAACTCCAGCAGGAATGGAGATGCTTATCACTTTGCAGCATTGACTTGCTAAACCAGAGATGCTCCAGTAACCTTGTCCAGCTTCCAAGGAGCTGTGCTGCTGCAGTGTCATTCCCACTTGTCCTCTGTTTCTCACCCTGTCCTTTTCTGACTTTTTTCTTTAAGCAAAAGCTTTGGTTTTCTTGGAACGAGCTGCAAAACCTAGCCCTCCCTCTGCCAGGAACGTCCTACAAGATGTAATACAGCTAATTTCTCAGAAGTGTGCTTTGTCTTCTTAGTGGGCAAGTAAAGTACTGTTAATCAGTAGTGGGTGTTTTAGGTAAATGAAAGCCAGCCTGATGAGTGAGTGATGCCCGGCAGGTGAATTGTTAGCTGTTAGCTGACATTGCTTGCAGTGACTCCTTCCTTGCTTTGCTTGCATAGAGTACTCGGAAATTTGTAACCAAGGAAAATATTTATTAAAATTATAATATCGCAACAGCTTAAGAAGTTTTTACCTTGTAGGGATTCATTCTAAAGCAGTACATTACAATGGAAAACGCAGTCCTCTGCAACAGATACTGCAGCAATGCAAACCTTGAAGTGCTCTTGAAAGCTTTCAGTGATTCCTTTTATGGAGCGTGTTGAATATAATGATGGTGATAAGTGATTCACATTGCGTTGTCTCATAGATATTAAACTTAACTGCACAGCTGGCTCTGTGCGGTTTTGTAACACTTCTGTTCACCTCGGTAGATCCAGGTTCCAGATGGAAAATTTAAATTCTGTGAGAGAGTCCATGTGAAAACCTTGTGTCCCTGAAGCCAGGCTGAGTTCTGTCTCCAGCTTCTCAGGGGACAATTGTTTCATGCTTTCATCTTCAGGAGATTTCAGTCTTAAGGTAAACTTGATTCCAGGCTTTAGACATCCTTTACAAGGATTCAGCCTACAAGGCAGGAGGCTAAAAATTTCTATCTATCTGATCTGTTCTCAGCCAATAGCTCCCTTCTCCATTGATGGCTGTTGAACATGGTCCACTGGATGCAACTCTGTCTCAAAAAGTCCCTACACTAACAGTTGCTAGAAGTTGTGAAGGCAGAACAGGGGAAATAAAACTCAATACACATCACTTATAGCCTTGTCCTAAGTCTCCATTGCTGACACCGTTCAGGATAGTCTCCTGGGTTGAGTGGATCTTTGCTCTAACCCCGTGTCCTGGTTTTGGCTGGGATAGAGTTAATTTTCTTCCTAGGAGCTGCTATAGTGTTATGTTTTGGGTTCAGTATGAGAAGAATGTTGATAACATACTGATGTTTCCAGTTGTTGCTAAGTGGTGTTTAGACTAAGTCAAGGATTTTTCAGCTTCTCATGCCCAGCCAGCAAGAAGGCTGGAGGGGCACAAGAAGTTGGGAGGGGACACAGCCAGGGCAGCTGACCCAAACTGGCCAAAGGGGTATTCCATACCATGTGATGTCATGCCCAGTATATAAACTGGGGGGAGTGGGGCTGGGAGGGATCACTGCTCAGGAACTAACTGGGCGCCGGTTGGCGAGTGGTGAGCAATTGCATTGTGCATCACTTGTTTTGTATATTCAATTCTTTTATTATTATTATCGTCATTTTATTGTTGTTATTATTATCATTATTAGTTTCTTTCTTTCTGTTCTATTGAACTGTTCTTATTTCAACCCACGAGTTTTACTTTTTTCTCTCGATTCTCCCCCTTCCCACTGGGTTGAGGGAAGTGAGTGAGCGGCTGCCTGGTGCTCGGTTGCTGGCTGGGGGTAAACCACGACACCCAGCGGGACTGTTCCTGTGTGCTTCCCTGGGTAAACAACTCAACTTCTGTGCATCTCCATTTCCAGGTCTAGAAAATGGCAATAATTCCTCACCTTAACTGTGTGTACATCACAGGCAGGCATCCAAAGAGGCAAACTATCATGTAATAGGGTTTTCAAAAGAACACAGGTATCTAACTTCTCTTGGAGGGAATCCCAGTGAATCACTTTGAAAGCTTGCTGCTCAAACAAATGGGGCTCAGCTCCCGAAGTTTGTGTGAAAGGAGTCTGCACAAAGCTTTGGCTCTTTATTCTTGCAAACACAGATTAGATTTTTTTTTTTTTCTTAAAAAATGAGACTACTTATGTTGGAGTTTTCACCGAAATGGAGATTTATATACACAGGCCGAAATAACACCCCCTTTTCAGTTGCCTACCATTGCTTCATACAGTTAGCTGACTTTTCAAGAGGTTTAAAGATTAAGCTACGCTTTAGTTTGCAACTCCCTTTCCTTTATCAAGTCGTGGTCACAAATGCAGCTTTATAAAGGCATCTGGTTGATGTGATTCAGAACGCGTTTTACAAAACACTTGGCTCTGTGGAGAGAATTGATTTCTTTGTCGGTGAGAGTGATTGACAGTCCAAACCCACATAACCTAAAAGGAGATGCAGAGACAGTATCTGACAGTCCATCACAGCAGACCTCTCAAGTTAGCAAAGTCCTGTGCAGGAATCCTGCAGCGGGCTCGCTAATGGGGGCTGGCATTTAATCAGGCGACGAAGGCGTGTGATGAGCGTGCCAGACAACGTGACGAAGATGGCACGGGGAATCTGTGTGCTGTGGGAGAGGCTGTTGCTAGAGCATCTGTCTCTGCGTGGTGCCTGCCCCCGGCTGCGGTGCAGCCCCCCCTGCCCGGGGAAGGCAGGCAGCAGGCAGAGCTGCTCAGGGCTCCTGGCCGGTGGATGTGAAGGGGAGTACAGAAATAAGCCTTGTGATCGTGTGTGGGGCTCGGTGGGTCTGGCACCACCTCAAGCAGATGTTTTTGGTCCCTGTTTCAGTGGGCTGAGCTGGAAAACAGCACTGAGCCCCGGCTCAGCGAGGGTCTCCAGGGTCTACTGTGAGCGTAGTAGCCAAGTCCCGTGGAAGCTGATTCGCCATGCTAGAGTCTCCACTGGAGCCTTCATCTCAGCCAACACTTCAGAAACCTGGATGATTCATGTTACCAGTGCTAAACACTGAATCATGCACCTACCAAATCCGTCAGCAACAGAATTTATAGGTAAAAAATAAGTCGGTACACCTCTTTAAAGTGTTGGCAGCATTTTATCAGGATAAGTGTTTGGATCTTATAACCATATGAGCTTTCCAAAGTATTAATTTAATTGCACAGCCACCTTCTTATCTAATTTGCCCCTAGCCAGATCTTAAAAATGATTTAAACTTCAAAGACGATAGTAATCCCACATGCACAAAGACACTTGGAAAACTATTTCTTTGAAATGTAACTGATTACAAACTAGTGTTGATTGCCTGTGCTCTCCTTGCAGCATTAGCTTTTCTGTGGGCACGGAGTGCTCTTGTAATTTGTCAACTGCTACCACTATTTAGGATCAGTTAAGCTTTCTCACATTAATTAAAAACTGTAATTAAAGAACCAAAAAGCCCCTCACTATGACTTAGTCTCAGAGTGTGCATCTGGCCCTTGTTTGAGGTGGAGGGGAAAAAAAAAGTGAAGTTATGTCAGAAATTTCCGGGATGTTTTCTTTTGATTATCCCATAAAGGCACTCTGCTGAAATGGTAATGGCTGGGAAATAAAAGAGAGACAGACATCTTTCACTGAGGTGGAAAGGACTGTGGTAAATCTTTCTGCTTATGTTGCATTTTGATCTCCGAGTGCTGTAGAGGAATAACAGACCGTGAACAGAAGGTGCAAAATAAATATTCTTTTAAAATATCTTTTAATTATAGCCCTGTTAAAGTCTTGGTGAACTTTATTTAAAAAGATTCCTCTCCTTGAGAAGATGTACACTCCACTTTTACTCTTCCATACTGACACAAAAGGGCAAGATGAGCATTAAAGAAGGAGATTTACTCTTGCAAGTGGCTACCATTGCATTTAATAGCTGTATATTTACATATTTTAAACTATTAGGGTGTAGCTTCTGAGTACATTTGAGAAAGAAAGAAGAGCTCTGTGCATAAACTGTATCATATTGCACAAGATCTGTCTCCACTAATTCAATTTGGCCACTTTTATGTTGTTTTAGTGACCACATAAAACAGGGAGGGTAGGATACCTCAACTTCTGTCTCCTGATGGAGAGAACATGCATGCTATAGCTAAAGCATTCTAACAATTAAACTGTCCTGATTGTAACATAAAGATGAGACATATTTCCTCATAACTCCCTATCTAGATTCCATGAAGGCTGTTCAAAAACATTTGTTGAACAGCTGTCTCTAGAAAGAAGAGCGTGCTAGTGAAATGTATTTCTTAAATTGATACAGATTTCAGTGAATTGCTGTTTGGAATTATTTTTGGAGAAAAAAGTTTTCAGAGTGAAAAAATTATCATTTCAAAACACACTGTTTTTTTACAAAAAAGAGGTTCAAAATGGTGTTTATTGAGCTGAAAATTTGGAGTCATACAAAGTAATTTTTTGAAGGAGGGAATCTTTTGTGATAACTGCTGGCTTTAGAGCTCGATTTAGTTTGAAAGAAAAAAAGATGATCTTTTCCATGACAGAAATCTCCTTTTTATCACCTCAAGATTCTTATTTCTGTTATGGTAGATGGAAACTTTTTTTCTTGATCAAAGCAAAAAGGTAATTGCTTTGTTTATTTACCTTTCATTTATTCCTGTGCTGTAAACATGTTCAGCTGCAAAAACACAGGTCCCTTATTAAGAGACTGTGATCTCACTTGTGAAATCATAGAGTCATATAACCACAGAACAGTTTGGGTTGGAAAGGACCTTTGTAGCTCATCTAGTCCCCCCCCCCTGCCATGGGCAGGGACACCTTCCACTAGACCAGGTTGCTCAAAGCCCCATCCAACCTGACCAGTACTGCAGGTGGGTCTCACCAGAGCAGAGCAGAGGGGCAGAATCCCCTCCCTTGACCTGCTGCCCATGCTGCTTTGGATGCAGCCTAGGATATGGTTGGCTTTCTGGGCTACAGTCGCACACTGCCGGCTTGTGTCTGATTTTTCATCCACCAGTACCCCCAAGTCCTTCTCCATAGGGCTGATCTTAATCTATTCATCCCCCAGCCTGTATGGGTACTGGGGATTGCCCCAACCCAGGTGTGGGACATTGCAGTTGGCCTTGTTGAACAACCTTGTTGATCAACCCATCCAGAGATCACAAGTGCACTATGTTTCTATTAAGTTTTTCCTAAGGTCCAACTTGATTGTTCTGACTAGCAAATTGTGCCTGTTGCCCTTGCTCATATTATCTGTCTCACAATACTAAGAGGGATTTGGTCATCATCTCTGTAATTGACCTCCAAGCAGGCTGTCACTACAGCGTCCCTTAGCCTTCTCTTTGCCAGCCTGAGCTCCTGCTCACAAGAAGGGAAGAGCTGGTGGCAGCTCTGGTCACCCAGGGCAGCCCCTCCTGCAACAACCATGAGATGCTGGAGGTTGGGGTCCAGAGGAAGGCTGGAAGGTGGGACTTCAGGCTTTGGGGGAGAAAATGGGGGCTTATTCAGGGATTGCCAGGCATGATCCCCTGTGGAGTTGCTGTGAAGGAGAAGGGTGCCCAGGAGAGCCATCTGGTTTCTAAAGAAAATGGCAACAGATCCCACTTCAGCATCCCAAGTGTTCCTTCCCTGTGTCGTACTGAGCTAGAGGCTCACTTCCAGTTTCATACTGGAGATCTACACAGTGAAAGAGCTCCTTAGCACAGAGCGTGACTGCTTCCCCTCTTCTTCCCTGCCTGTCTTTCCTGATCATCCTGTACTCATCCAGAACCATGCTCCGGTTGTGGGTGCAGCATCCCACCATGTCACCACCATCCCAGTCCTGTTGTACCCCTGCCACTGTGCCTGGACTTGTGGGCCCTTCTGTTGTCTAGGCTTTGCGCGAGTTCTGTACAAGCAGTGGAAGAAAGCCTCTGCATGAACTTGCCCTCTGAGAAGGAATGCAAAAGTCCCTCTGAGGGCCTTCTCCCTTGCCTATCTCCTCCATTTGAAGCTTCTCTTTCATCTCTGGACTTCAGCCCCTGTTCCCTGGTGAATCTAGTTTAAAGATCTCAGCAATCCAACAAACACGGCCACAAAATTATTCCTCTTTCTCGGTCCAATGGATCCCGTCCCTTCTCAGCAGTCCTCGCTCAAAGTCAGACAAGGCAATGTGCTGAAGGAAGCTGAATCCTTGCTAGACTGTGCAGGCAGACACTGGTCTGCCAGTTGTGTCTGCTCCTTTCAGGGTCTCCCCCTGTGACTGTAAGGATTAAGAAGAACACCACTTGGGCCCCCGATCCCTTCACCCTTCTTCCTGAGGGTTTACGGTCACCTTTAACCTGCTCAGGGTTTTCTGTGACTGTATCGCTGGCGCCCATGTGGACGAGCAACAAAAAGGAGCAGTCAGGCATCTGCCTGGGCCTTGGCAATCTCTCTACACTGTCATGGATCTGGGCTCCAGGCAAAGCTGCTCCAGCACCAAATCTGCTGGGATGAGAAGTCTGCCTGGCAAAGAGGTGCTTCTCCTTCCTACAGAAGGGGGCCACTGGTCACTAACACTTGAAAAATTATTCTGATAGTGTTGGTCCTAATCTGAAGAGAGAGATGTCCAGCCCCCCAGCAGGACTTGTTCCTCTTCTGTTGCAAGTGGATGTGGGAATGAAGCCTTCCTCCTGGTGACTGAAGCCATGAGTTTCCAGCTTCCCCTATCCTGAGATTCGGTGTCGTTTCTTGCCTTGGTCACGTCAACCTTTTTGTTCTCTTTTCTAGGAAGCAGGAGGCTGGCTGTGCATTCACGCTGCCTGTTTGCAGGGCCCCTCGCTTGGCAGGGCCCCCCTTCTGCTACCTCCATCTTCCTGGCACGGTTCGTTCATGAACATCAGGATCACTTCATGCTGTTCCTCCCATGCCGCTGACTAGGAAAAAGGAGAACTTGACATTTCCTCCAACTCTCTGTGAAATCTCTGCACATTTACTTCTGTGTAGACTAAAGGAAAGAAACATATGTTCTGTGCTTCATCTGCTCCCTTCTTCCCATGCAGGTAGATTGCAAGAATTAGAGAAGGCAAAGACCAGACAATCACTCCTCCGGAATGGTAGTAGACACAGGGAGTCATGTAAGCACAGTCTGGACTACAATGAGTCCGCTGAGTGCGATCTGTGAAAATTGATCTCGCCTCTTCTCCATTAGCTCTGAAGGTAGCTAATTGCAAGGTTGAATTCCTTCTAAGATTGTCAGATGTAGCCATTTGTCCACCATTGCCAGCAGGCAGGAGGAGCTACGCTTGGACAGGAAGGCAGAACCACAATCCAAAAGTGGAGAAGGGGATTTTGGTAGTGGTGCAAAGTACTGCTAAATAATGTGCTTTGTGACAGATTTGTTTTATGAAATGGGATTTCTGTTTCCAAATTATAAAATCTATAAAAAGTTACTAGAAAATGCAAAGCTGTGTACCACAGCTTCAGAGGCACTTTGGCTAATTTATGTGTGTGTATGGGGAGAGGTGAAGTGCATCTTGTCCTCGCAATCACTATTTTTCTGATGGGCCAGTCCTTTCTGGAAGTTCTGGCCCCAAATTTGGCATGTTATTTAATCACCTGAAGGTTCCTGGTGGCAAGGACAAGAATTGGAGGAAAAACGTGCTGGAGCTCCTAGATCCTGTTGACACCATGGTGGTCGGAGCGGGCCCTGCTCAGCGCACATGCCTCTGCCGCTGGAAATCGCGGAGCAGGCGGGTCATGGCATGTCCTCACTGCATGGTTGAGGGTCAGGTTGAGAAACCTGGGTCACACCGAAGTGAACAGCTACATCCGAAACACGCAGCACACTGTCATGTGGAGATGCCAGCCCATGCCAAAACACACTCTGTCCATATGAAAAGACCTCTACTCTCCACAAAGCTGATTAGCTCAAGCACAGCTCCAGGCTAACACAGGGGCAGCCTACACTACCAGAGCTAGTTCTGCTTATGTTAATTTGGGCTAAATCTGTCTGCTATGCTTTATTACAGCACGTAGACCTATCCTCTCATTTTTGTGTGTGTGTATCTCTGATAGCATTCATTAAAACCACCCATGCCTGTCTCCTGGTGAATTTTAGCAGTTTCACATTTTAGCTGAAAGTCAGAATTCAGGATAAAAGGAAGCCATAAATAGGCAGGGTAGCGACTTTCTATTGAGCAGCCCATGCAGTCTTCTGCTATGGACTCTTTGCAGTTTTTCTAGGCATATGTTTAGGGTTTTGGTTGCTTGCTTCTCAAAATCCCTGCACTAAACTGAATCAGCCCACTGATGTTCCAGTAACTCAGTGTGTATCTCTGTTGACCACCTTTGCAGCTAGATCTAATGTTTGCCAAAATCTCCTCACCTGTGTACTGAAAAATATCGCTGCTGAGAACTGTTCAAAACAGCTGAATATACAGTCAAACCCACATAGTCAGTCCATGGCCCAAGCCTTTTTCCAAATTGGACAGACAAGACAGAGAAAACAAGATAATGGCCTTTTTACAAGTCTGCGCAGCCTCTTTACAAACATTGGTTCTGCATTTCTCTCAATGAACAATTAATAGCAATAGATTTCAGAAACATTCTGCAGTGGTATAAACTAACATTTCAACAGACATGAAAAAGCAAACATGTTTCTTTCTCAACGGAGACATACTATAAGAAATAAAATCCTGTCTCATTCTACAGAGTTTCCTTACAAGACCTCTGACATTTGATCCTCTCAAATATTTGTATAAAAAAAAGTTTCAGATTTCTACCAGTGCTCTGCTTGAAGTATATTTGGATAACTTGTTAAGTTTGCCTGTTGATGGCTGTGCTACGACTAACTGTCACTGATCTGGCCAACTAAGCAGCCTAATTTTTGGATGGAGGGCCACGTGGAAACCCCGAGTAAGGTAAGGAGAGGACAGTTTGAGTGAGATGCAAATGTTAGATATGTGCAGTTCAGACAAGTACATCTTACCAAGGCCCTTTTGAAGCAATAGACACTTTGCATGATTCACATTGCACAGGGTGAAAGAGGTTGTGCTCTAGAAGCACCCAGGGCTCTGCAGATGTAGACATCAGCATTTGATGAGATGAGTACCAACCGTGGCAACCATGGAAACAAAAGTCACGGAAGGACTTTGTTTGGTCCAGTTTTCGCTACTGACACGAAGAGGGAGGAGGAAGGAGAGCCTGTACAGGAGAAGGTACAATCTACTTGTCATAAGTGCTTAGACCTGTGCTTGAAGGGTGTTGGATATTAATTAAGTACACAGATTACAAATGGAAACAATGAATGATACTTGATGCTCCCAGGGTCTGAATTTCAACCGAGGGTTGGGATGAGGGCTACAGATGCTGTAGGCTCCCTGCTACGCCCCAGGCTACCGCCACAGCTTAGCAGTTGATGGGATTTGCAGAAATGCATAAAGGCTGGTGTGGCTGATTGATTAGTTTTTTGGTTTCTGTTTCCTTTTTTTCCCAGGACTGTGAAGTGCCAGATGTCTTTATCAGCCCTCACCCTTAGTACGGAGTCCAGTCAAGTACCTGTGTGAGTCAAGACTGAGGGGAGGTTGCCCTTGCAAATGCATGGCTACAGGCAGGGCGCAGGGGAAGGGTGACACATGCTGTTGTAGGTATCAGCTCTCCTTTGTAGGTGTGGAAAGACTGGGCGACCTGCCTCAGCGCTCAGGGTACAATAGTGGTTGCCTGCTTGTCAGCGCGTGCTCCTTCTTGCCCCAGAGATCCAGAGCATTTGGCTCGTGGGCCGAGAAGATTAGCATTTGAATGAGGAATCCTGCTGATTACTAAGTCCCAAAACTCCTAATGGAGTAAGTTGGAGACCAGTTATTCGTTATTTTTTTAAAACCCAGAGATTTTCCCTGTTTCTCAGAAAAACAGGAGATGATTTCATCTTATCATAATTGCTAAATTTATTTTTAAGATGGGACAGTGTCAAAAGCTGTAATCTTGCACGCCTCCTTTAATACATAACATCCTGATTATAGTGGCCCTGAAAAATTAACAAGTATTCAAATAAACCCTAACTGAAAAGGATGCGAGGCCACCATTATCCAGCCTGCGTGACTCATTAAAGTGAAGGGCGAAGAGCACAGAAGAGTTGCATTAATCACTACAGGAATTCTGCTACAGGAAGAAAAGCATTCGTGTGATACTTTATTTACAACATACCATATGCAGAATTAGCTGATAGTCTCACAAAGACTCTAGGGATGCTGATGACAAAGGAGCATCCCACTTCTAAATAATTTTAGGAAGTCCTTTAGTTAAATTTTGTGTCAGTCTTTGCATTTTGCTTGATAATAATGCACAAAAAACTTTCAGATTTTTGCGTTTTTGATGAAAAAGAAAAGCTTCATTTCCTGTTTAATGGCTTCTTCCCTCCTGGATTTTAGAATATGACAAAATCTCACATAAGTTTGAAAAGATAATTTCATGACTGGATTTTGTAAGACCAAGAGTGAGGAAAAAAAAATTCTTATAAAGAGACTGAAGACACCTTTTTTAGAGCAAGTTTTTGGATGAGTTACCTTGAAGATGCTCTTAGAAACATCACATGATATTAGCTTAGTTCTCATACCACAGGTGGCTGTGCTATTAGGAAAAGAAAAACAAATGGGCGAAGTAAAACTCTGGTTGCTTAGACTCTGAAGAATACTTGGAATCAGAAAAAAGAAAATAAAAGAAAGAAATCTGAATGGAGAAACAGACCAGAAGGCGTATCAGAAGATAAAAAAGTAGCATAGTTTCTGATGATAGGTGATCCTGGTGTATTAGGTGCTTTTATCGATTCCAGGAATGACTGATTTGCAGCTGATAAGCCAATCTTGCAGTTGGGTTGGGGCCTCCAAATTGTGTCTAGACCAGGTGGTAAAAAAATTCTTTAACGGGAAATTTGGTCAGCACTGAGAGCAAAGCATGTGACAGGAAACTCCTGATAGGTATAAATGTTACAAATTACCATTCAAAAGAATGTACCTTGTCCAGAGTAAGACTTACTGGTGATAGTCGTACATTTACAAGGCTCTTGCAGAAGATGGTTAAAGCCCTGGACTGTGTTGGGCAAAGGTTCATGTTGCACAGCATTGTTCAGAAGGGAGGCAGCAGATGGAGAAAATCTCAGATGTGGTTGATACTACAAAATCCAAAACACAGAAGAAAAGAGACTTGGTGCAGGAAGAAGTGATGAATTCAAAGCTGACATTACAAAAAACAACATATGGAGCTTCATATGCTATGGCAAACACCATAAACCGAGGCATGGGCTGGCATTTGGAAAAATTTTAATATGGTTTGATTATTGTTGTTGTTTTTGGATGGAGGGCTGTTTGAGAGCCTCTTCCGGGAGCCAGCTGGGACTGATTACTCTGCGGAGCAGTATACGTCCAGTAGTGCAGAGGAGCTAGACCCAGAACACTTGTGGAGCAGACCTCTGCCAGGCTCCCTGGCTCGGAGTGGCTGCTGGAGTTCCTGTGGTAGAAATCACAGAGGGACTCCCAATCTGCAGTTGCTGTGTCTTGACTGGAGAGTGTTTGGATTTGTCTGCACACCGCCATTCTCACCTTCAATAAATCAACCGAAGGAGCTTTTTTATGATCAGAGAGCGAGTTTTTGTCAATGCGGTCCATGGCTCTTCTGTCGGTGTTGTCAACAAGTATTTCAATTAGCGTCAATTGAGGTAGGGGGGCCCGTGATGTCAAAAGATAATTTTTAATTACAATTTTGATAACAATTATGGCCTTTTAGCTTCTAATGTGCTTTTATTTAAAATTAACTCTTAGACTTTCCTGAGCTTGCTAAAATAAAAAATGTTCTAGATTTTTACGTAGTCTTCAAAATTTGCAATACTACAACACATGCTAAACATATAATTCATCCAGTGACATCAATAGGACTATTCTTATACTTAGAGATATACACGTCTGCAAGGTCAAGACCTTATACTGTATTGTCGTAACGATGGAATAACGCACAGGTGGGTGCTGGGACTGACTTCACTAGTAAACTGAAAAATATATTCCTTTGAGGGGGCAGGTTCAAAAAGCAATAAAAAATTGAGTTCATCATCTTTCTTGGGTCAGCAAAACCTGGCTGAACCTAGGCTTTCTGTTCAGGATTGATGGCATTTTCTTCTTTGTAATAATGGAAAGATCAGAAAAAAGCCAATGCCTTCCATTGTAAAGTAGTAACAGCCATGATGAGCTAAAAATATTCATCAGATTATGATTACCTTTTTTACTTTCTGACCCACAGGAGATAATCACCACCTCTCTCCATGATCATGTCCTACTGTTGCTCCTTTGCTGCCTGCAACTTCTTCTCTCAGGTCTTACTGTACAACAGTCAAGTTAAACTCAGTCTTGTTCTCTATTTGTGTTTAGCTTTGCAAAATGCTTCTGCTATTTCAGACCTGAACAAGCATTTGTGTGCCTGAAAGGTTGTTTGTTTTCTCAGTGATGTAAATTGACCTAATAAACAGATTGCCTGTCTTTGCAAATTGTGTGTTTCCAGCAAGACAGCATCTTTAACCAATTCTTCTGAACTGCTCTGAATTTTATAATGTATTCCAAACTTACATATATGTAGCACAAGAAATTCTAGAGTGAATTTTATAGGATCATTATAGGGTGATTTTTTCCTACCATGCTGAATTATTGAAGCTCAGAAGTATGTGTGCGCAATACATCTCCTCTGATTTTAAGACTTGTAAATTATTTTGGTCAGTTAGATTTCTATTTCGAGATGTTAAGTTCATGTTGAGAAGCAAAATTCTTTGTTAACAAACAGAATTATTGACCCAAACCCAAGACACTAAATGAAGTATGATTTGATAAAACTGACAACTTGTTAACTTTTCTCTGTCCCTTAACACAACCTTCAGTAAATCTGGGCTGCAATACTAAAATACTCTATATACTCTAGTTTCATGCTATCTGTGAACTAGCCAAAACAGAAAACTATGAATATCTTATAAGGAAATCTGATTTTCTTTGGTCCCATTTTCCTCCAGGAAGTTTCTCTGGCACATTTCCCCTGTTCCATTTACAACTGCAGCATTCTAGCTCTTTCAAGCTCTGTGAAATAAATCAGATATCAAGAAGTCAAATATCTGTGTATCCTTCATATACATAGTCTGTGAGAGCACTCTTATTGACTTCCTACATTGTCGCGGGGAAGCATTTATATTTTACCTTGTTTAGTCAAGGTACAAACATGTCTTAGATAATGAACACAAGGGCAGAGGGAAATAATGTCAACAAAAAGTGCCCGAAAGATTGACATAAACTGTCATTTGAGCTTCTGTAACATGCAGATGTAACTGCTACGGATAATAGAAATACCTGTCATTTTAGCTGTCAACACATCTTGGTGAGTTTACCCAGTTGCCCTTTGGGTGCCCCTTTTGCTTCGCTTCTTTGACTGGTCTTGCCTTACTGCCTTTCACAGGCAAAGTTAATAGCTGTGATCATTCCTTTCTACTCACTTCACATATTCATTCTGACTCAACTTTTTCTCTGACTCACAATCTGTTTCTATTTCCATAATCATGAGTGCATGTGAAACATCCTGGGCTAATGCGAAATGGCACAGACATCAAAATGTGTTATTCATACCTATGTGAGTAATGCCCACTCATTCTTTGGTACATGTGTATTGACTTGATAGTACCTTCATTTCCTGCCTCCTTCCATTTATTCAATCATTTGGTGAACCTTCTTCTGCAGTAATGGGGATGATTCCTCTTTTGTTCTTATGTCAGAATGAAACCCCGCCTCAACATACCAGGATTACATCTTCAGCCAACTTTAAAAAAATTATCTAGAAAAAGAGAAAAAATGAAGTTTAGGAGTTCTGATAAACAATTAATCATCACAGGGAACAAAATAACTAATTCTTCATATAGTCTGCTGAAAGTGCAGGAGTTCCCGTTCTTAGTGAACAAAAGCTCACCAAGGAATTCAGCATAATTTAGAAGTCACACGTGCATATTTGGCCTTTGCCAAAATCTTTTTGTAAATCATGTGTGGAAGACATCAGAGCGAAAAATGACATATATGTCTGGAGCGAAGTGGTTTGCTTGGGCTGTAGATCTGGTGCATCTTGAGGAACACATTTTAGTGATAACACATACTAATGGTAAATTGGAGTCTGTAGCTGACCTGTAAGTGTTACAACTGCTTGAAATACTGGGGCTTTGTGGTGCAAAGTCTACTGTACTTGTGAAATCTACTGGGTATATTCTCTTCATGGACCTATCATTTTATCTGCTATGTGAGATGTAAAATTTCAAGGGAAAGTTTGAGTAAACTGTACGAAACTCCTGAGATATCTCCAAAATCCACAAAACAAACAGGAAGTGTTAGAGGAAGGAATATCCTTTTCTATATTAACATCTGTGAGCAGAGGTGGCCAGGAAAGAGAAGAGCGCTACAAAATAATCATGACATTATCTATTATTTTAAACATGACATTAGGGTAACAAATCAGGGTGAATTTTTTTTACTGGAACATTATCACATATAAATACGAAACCCCTGGAGATTTCTACTTATAATAATACTCTACTAATACTACTTTTATAGATGGATATTAATTGACAAGTGTGATCTTTAGCAGGTCATGGACTTGGTAATTATTGTGGAACTGCAGAGTTAACTCTTCCTGGAGCTCTTACTGGGTATCCAGAAATCTGGCAACAACTCTAATTAATTTACTTGATGTTTAATGAAGAATATTGGTAAGATATGCTGTGTAATCTACAATGTTGATACACACAAATTAACTTCATCACATGCAGTAACTCAGGCTCTTACCACAGATGATATCCAGGTGGGACCAAAGAAATCCTGACATGAATAAAAGATCTGATGTTCAGCCTGTTTTGAAGATGGCATAGTCTCCCAAACTTCTGATGGAGAGGGATGTAGAATGTAATTTTAAATACCCAGTTAGGCAGAATTGCAGGAAAATCTGGAGTTGGGTAGCATAATAAGTGCAGATGTTTTATTATTTCAATCTTTTTGCTCTGCGCTATGTTGCCAGGGACAAATACATCATATGTTCTGAAGAGGCTTCCCTGTAGTCACTGCAGCATCATCCTGAGAACAGACTCCAGAAGCCTTTCTCGTAGGAGGGTTGAGTCCATTTGGACACGTTGGAGATGACACATCTGGTAAATGGGTGTGATGCTCTGGTTTTCCAGCTCCAAGTGGGTGGATCATAGGGTGTCACTCTTGGGTATAGTGGTGGAGGCGGGGGAAGGAAGCCCTAAAAGAACTTGATTGGGCCAGGGTGAGACCTCATTCCTTCACTGTGATGTTGAAAAAGTGACATCGCAATGCAAATATTATAGCAAGATATGATTTTGGCTTGGTTATTTCCATCCTCCCTTGTTTTATTGCAAAACATTTATTTACTGGAAGCTTTGGGTTTAGGGTTTTGTTTCTTAAACCACTGCTGCTGTTGTTAACAGTAATTACCATCCACTGCCATAGGGTATTTTGTCTTGCTCAAAATTAATACTAAGCAAGAAATGATCAGACTTTTTTCTCTCCATTTTTCCCTAGTGGTATGCCCCTTCCAGTTTGCCATTTGCCAAACCTACTTTCTTTTACAACAGCTGCACAATCTGTACAGAGAGAAATTTTTGTTTTAAGACTGCTGTTGTTTAAGCTGACCATGCAGTAGTAACTGACAGCAGCTTGCTTTTTTCAGAAAATGCTTTAAATAACAGGCATCAGTAAGCATAGATGCAATTAGTACTTCAGTATATTGGGCACTCCACCACACTTCTGAGTAATTTTCTGGATTATCTGAACAACCTGGAGATCAAAGTTTAAAACTTGCTGGTTTTTTATGCAGGATATTACATATTGTAGGATAACACTGCGAGATATGAGATGCTTATGCTGGTAACTGAAGATGTACTTGAATATTCCAATTATCTTCTAACTCATTGAAACTTGTACACTCTCTGTGGACCTCCTAATCTGTTCAGTAAAAAGAGTAGAGGTTATAGATATCTGTGTAATTGAACTGAACTCAAATACTTCATCTGGCTTCAGTAACATTTCTTGCATTTCTCACGCTGGAGTTTTAATTTTCTTATTGTGAAATCATCTTGCTGGAAAAAAAACCCCAAACCAACAAAAACACCCCGAACTGTGAAAGCTAGGTTAAACAGATTTTCCTAACTGTGTTTTTCGCTCTGTATTAAGGCTGATATTTGAGTGCACAGAGCAAAAAAGCAATTGGAGGGAGCTGCTGTTGGTGCCTGTGCATCCCCCCATGCCCTTTCCCCGGGACCCCCCTCGAGCCCCGGCTTGCCCCCACGTCGGTGTCCGCTCCTCCACCCATGACCTCGGTGACGGTGGTCCCTGGCCGCCCTCCATGGCACTTCCACGGCCTCTCCCTGTGCTGCCCGGACCCTCGCGCTCCCTCCTGCGTCCCCCAGGCAGCTGCTGGGAGTTGTTGGTGCTCAGCCATCCCACGGGGCACTCGCGTCTCTGCTGCCCAGAGTAAGGCTTTCCACCCCACTGGGGCTGTTTGCTTACACTTTTTATAACATTGAGCACTGGGTTTATACTGCTGCAGTCTTCTTTCGGGCTCTGGGGCACAGGAGCTTCACACAGTAAGTGTAAGGTAACTCTCTGTGCTGTGTGCGGAGGGGAACCTGTCTGCAGGCAGAAGCTCCTCTTAAGGGCTGGCGGTGGGAAGGGGGCCGGCTGCCGACATCAACCAGGGCATTTTCAGCATTTTCTTGAATGTCTGGTAACATTAAGTAGAGTGCAGAAGACACGTAAGTGGTGCCGGTGACTTTGCATGGGAGTCTGGTAGCCAGTTCCCAGAGGGACTTAATCGCTGCTTTTTGCTCAGCGATGATGACCGAGTTTGAGTGACTGCACGGGCTGTAAATTTAAGTCCCAGTGTCGTCTTACTGCAGCTCCGATGTCTTTATTCTTTCTGGCTTGAAAACAAACTTTCGTATGGAGAAGGTCACTGACAAATTTGCTGCTTTAAAAGGGCAGAAATAATGTTGTTTGCTATAAACATGTTGTTAACCTGTGACATCAGTATTTGGGAGGATAGCTATTATAGAAGGACCATGTGAGAAATGATCTCAGTCAATGGATAGCAGCTCAGAAAATGACCAGAAAACCTTTTTCTTAATTTAAGACAAAAATTCACTTAAATCTGTGTCAGTTTAAAATGATATAAAAAAGCTGACACTGGCAGAAATTGTACATTGAAATAGAAAAAAGTATTTGTGTGGAAATACCCTTAAAAATGCTTGTTCTAGTACTGAAATTCCTTAGAAAGCTGGGAATTACTAGGAAAGATTCCTGGACATAGCTCAAGTCATTGCAGATAGATACTATCGGTCATTAAACATAGCTGCTCTGAAAGAGCAGAGTGACATTTTGATTGAAAATACCATTAGAAGCTCGTGTGGCTTCCAGCCCCCTTTGCTCACTGTTCACCGGGGGCATGCATTTAAATATGCGTTGCTTTAGAAACGACTAACATTGCATAAGGCACATTACAGCTTTCCTGCCCAAATGAACTACTTGAAAAGTATGTTTCATCTTCTGGAAATAGTCATCTCACACTATCATTGCCTACATTTGGCAAAAGGTTTTGAAAGATGCTCTCTGACTATCCCATTATGTGGGTTTCTCAAGCTCAGAGCATGTTTGTCACTTGACATCTCTGTCTCAAAGACAGTGGTTTGCTTCTCATAATTTTACTTTTTTTTGTTCCATTCTCACCACTTCCAACAAAACCATTATTCAAGTGAAGGGAGAGTTCATTAGTCTAGGAATTCATTTATGGGTAAGCATGCTTTTGTAAGCTCTTAAATTGCTCAGTGTATTAGACTGTCAAGATAATATACATATGGAAGAAATCAGAGACCTGTCATAGTGCATCTCTGATTACAGTTATAATTTCCTCATTTGAGAGAACATGTAAGAGATAGGTGTTTTACAAATTGTACGCTTATAAATCTGACCAGTCATTTGGGCTATGGATTCCTTCCTGTACAGCTCGTATATTCCAGCAAAGCATTTGTATTCCAGGTACCCTGCTTCTGATGCCTTTTAAATTCTTCTTCCTCCCGTTTCACTTCACCTCTGCCCATCTCACCAAAGACAGCAGCCATTGCATCATATATGCATGTATTCCTGTACTGTTTTCTTTCCTACGCTGTGTCTTTCATGGCACACATTCAGTCTCAGGAGACTTGCTTTCACTGTTTTCCTATTTTGAATGGCTTGAAAGGAACGACGGCTGAAAGAAGAAGGGTCAACAAGCTAGATTCAAAATGATAAATAGACTGGTTGCTGGCATGCTGGAGCATCCAGCCTTTTTTTTGACATACTGTGCATCTTCCTTCTCACTGGTGCTTCTTTATTTCAGACAGAAGCTTGCAAGGAGCTTTAGTATTAATGAAGATCAGATATTGAATCTATTTGGAAAAACCACAGTGTGATTGTGCTGCATCTGTTAAGTAAAAACTGAATTCAGAATTTTAATAGAGAGTATATGAATACTTTTGAATCTACAGAATAGCACATCTCACTTTTCAGTGCAACTGAATCAAAGCTACTGTTATTACCTACACTGACTGATACAAGCATGGTCTTCTGTCTCTATTAGACTGTTAAGGTCCATGGAAAGCAACTGCCAGCCAATACAGAAAACTAAGGATTGCCTCCTAATCTTGATGATGATATAGGTTTGGTACAAAAAAGATTGGCTTTGCATATGCTGGAGTAGGAACAAAGAAGAAATCAATACCAAAGAACACTGAATAACTCAGCAGTAGGGTAACATTTGCCAACTAATATTTGGTGCCAGACACAGGAACTCTCACGGTAAAATGTATATTTACAAAGGAGGAAGAGAAGTATTAACCAGATGGTCATAAGAAGGAAGACTACTGAACTGAAAAAGAAAACAGTGTGGGTTGAATGGATGTGAGTAGCGGCACACATCTTCCTCAAACTGTAGTCTGCGATGTAGGTAGAAATCACATACTGATGGAAGACCCGCTATCTAATTAAGAGAGCCCATATAAAAGTGAAGCAAAGAACCATCACCCACTCTGGAAATGCTCTTTGTGAGCACTTATTTTCAGATAAGAACGCCACTGCCTATACTCAGTTACTCCCCGGTTTTGGTATTTAAAAGCTGGAGAACTAGAGCTGGAAAGAAATTATCACTGGTTCTGAAATCACATTAGCCTTGGTAACACATTTGAAAGTTTTAAATGAAAATTTTCCCCTGACCAATGGAGAAAAGCCATTGATCAAAGTGTCTGACACAATGTATTAATATTTTCAATGATCCTGTCTCAGCATTATCCACAGATCTTGCACATGACAATGTAGACTATTGCATAGTTTCGCTTCTCTAGTAAAGAAACAAAAAAAAGATGTTTCTCCTAGAATACGCTGGAGTTATTTTTTTCAATCAAACATTTTCTCAAAATAGGCTTTTGAAAAATGGACAGAGCATGCACAGACTCTGAATGGTCTTTGCCTTGGTTACATCCAACAGAGAACTGAATTCCTGAAGTGAAAGGAAGTCGCAAGGGGAATTGTCTTGAAATCAGCTGTCAGACTTTTAAAATTTAAGTTTTAATAGCGTACCAATACAACTAGAAAGAATTCTGAGTTACCCTGATCATCTGATCAGTTACCAGCAGAGCACAGGATAAATTCAGCAGTCTTGATGGGACTTGTACTAATGACAAGTGTGAAAGAGGTATTCTAAAATCCAAATATTTTTATTTTTCTTTGAGTTGATAAGTGATCACTCAAGAGCTATTTCTGTTATTCATTAATGCATTGCTACCCAAACTGAACTTTCCTGTGAATGTTTTTTTATTTTATAATCTTGATGGTGTCTGTGTCTTACCTTGACTACTCTGTTGTGACCACAAAAGTGGTATGCCAAGGAGACAGGCCCTTTTTTAATAGCAGTCAACTTTTGAAACACACTAAAAAGCCAGAAGAGTGCCAGCTGAATCCTCACCTTGTCGGTATTTGAAATTCCCCTGGGATTGTACCTTCTCACTGACAGGCAGCTGCATTGTGTAGCCATCATTTGGAAAAGTTTCTCCAAGCTCTGTGCCAAATGAGAGACTGTGATTTAATTTTGAAGCCAGAAATGCCAATCTCAGTGTGTAGACATTCAGATCAAAGCAACGGCACAGCCCCCGGCAATCTGAGGCACTAATGCTATTTCCAAGAATATATAACACATAATTTGAGAAACTGAACCTGAAATACTTGGTTGAGGGGCGTAGGTAACCTCTCCATGTAGGCAGTGAGAATCAATTCAGTTCTCTCCCCCAGCACTGGCTTCTCTCTCCCAACCATCGTCTCTGCCTTTGGTTATTGACTTTCCTTTGGGGCTGTTGACTGCCGGAGGTGGGAAAGCAATAGCACTTTCTTCCAGAAGAAAATCTCCTTTGCAGCCACTACGGACACCTTGTCTTTCCTCAAGTGCTTTGTATATGAAATAAGCAGAAGGGGTGACAACAAAAGGGATACTGTATTTGTTGTCGGGTAATTGCTTGCTTCCCTTAACAATCCCGGGCTGGGAGTCACCTGGAGGGATAAATGATTGTGTCTATGTGGGGCTTGGTTTAAGACAGAAGGAAAGCTGGAAAACCAGAAGATAAAGGAATATGAGCTAAGGAAATTGGTGTCCTGCTCATGATTCCAGTGAAAGAGGGCAGAATTTACCGCATAGCTCACTTAAAAGAGATGATTCTGTACCACCAAATTTGAGGCCCAGAAGAAACAAACAGAAAAGACACAGTAAACAAAAGCAGAAAATATGTTCTCAGCCATGTCTTACTTGTACTGCTATGCATATAAATACAGTAAACATGTTGGTATGTATTGCAAATAGAACCTCATCACTGTGAAGGGAGACAATGGGGAAAAAATCAGTCAAAAAGATCAAACTCCATGAAAGACAGAGCTAAACCCACTCCTACAGAGTAATTGTAAAGGTGCAAGAGTAGATAAGAGTATAAATATTCCATAGGTCTTCAAGGAAATGGAGGGGGAAGCATGTGTAAAAATAATCAAACCAGCCAATATTTCACAGCCACAGTGCCTGAGTTAGTCTTTTTTCACGTGTATCTAAATTGCAAAGCAGCAGCATCTCTTCCTTGCCTGCACAACAGGCTGCATCCAGATGGGTGACTTGTGTAATCCTGTACAAGACACCAAGTTGAGGTCTCAGACTTGCAGAGGAAATACAAGAATAAACTGAGACCAAGAGAGGAGAGGAAGCGTGAGGGTAGCCAAGAACATCCGCTGTCTTGCTACGATCTTCAGCCCCTCGTTGCTCCCTGACCCTTATTGGAACTGACAGGGGCAGGAGACAGGAAAGTACAATGGACTCCATCGAAGTCACACACTTCTAACTGCTCAAGCAAATTTTCCCTTCTTCCTATGCTAATAACACTATAATAGTGCAACTCTTCTACGATAGGACGTATCCTTCCTGAAATTTTTGGTTAAGCCTGTTTCTTCTTATTTTCTTTCCTTTTATTCCTGCCCTTTGGTACCCTTCATGATTTCACTTCTCTGTTCTTCCTCCCTCCTTCTCTCCTTAACACGTTTGTCTGTGAGGTATGACTCCACAGTCTCCCCTCTGTTTCTATCACCCCCTCCTTTGTCTCTGTTGGAAGCTTTTCAGTGCAAGGAGGGAAGGATGGAAGGATGCTGTTGTGAATGCACATTCATGTCCTCCTTTTTCTCCACTGCATGCAATGATGCTTTTTACTGAAAGCTGCCCAACTGCGGTAGTTTTGATGCCTTCTCATTCTTTATTCAAGGAGGTGATAACTCATGTGCAGCTGAGTGCCAGCACTGTAGTAGCTGACTAAAATACTGACTAAATACTGACAAAAAAACTCATGCAGTCTGAAACTACTTCTGAATGATCTTGGCTATGCCCCTACATCACTGCTTTCTACAGGAAGCGCACTACTTAAATGCCTGTGATGGGAAATCAGGGAATCCTCTAGAGCAATGATTTCCATCAGTCTCCAGCTCCTTGCTGACACTTTTTAATCTGTTCACAACAAGCAAAACTGGAACATATAACTTACACTGGGAGAGACAAGAAAATACATTTTCTGCATCTTGAATCTTTTGTTTGAGCTCTGTCCCATCTGTCAATGTCTCTTTGATGTGTAGATACAACAGTTTGAAATTTCCTTGATCTTAAACAATGATTATATTCACTCTCTTAGCTACAGTAATAGAAGTTCCTATTTGCTGATACAAGGAAACACATATTTAGCTGATTATGTATCAGGACCTCTACAATATTTATAGTGTCCATGCTTTCCAAGATCTCATTCTCCATCCTATGAGTGTGTCTCAGATTCCATGCTCAATGTTTATGACTGTGTTAAAACATATGCTTGTTTGAACAAGTTTATCCTATCAGTCTATTCAAGGTCTGCAGAGAGGCATTAGTTTGTGTAACTGTTATGTTGCAGCATTATTTACCACTACATATATGGAAATACTCATATTGCCAACACTGATTTTATGTATTTTTTCTAGGTCTGCAAGACAATGAACCTTCGTGCCCACTGACATAATCTATTTATCTAATTTCTGTGCCCCTATCAATCTAATCATCAGCTTTTAATTCCCTTAATATGACACATTTTACTGGAATTCAAGTCACATGAAATGGAGTGTATATTCAGGTGTGAACTGCCAACATTTTTTATAATCTACCATTCGATATAAATAAAAGCCTTGTCTCCCAAAGCAATCAGTCATGTACCATGGGGCTTTGTCCTATCATCTGGCACCATCATAACTCTGTGCCTTTTGCAAGAAATAGTTTTGCATTTGTGAGTTCCTAAATAGGATGAAATCTCTGGCTCAAATCCCTACATTTATTCCAGAGAAACTTGCTAGGATGAGGACGAGCACTCCTCACTCATGTAAGCAGTTCCTTTCAAACCAGTCTGACACCCAGGAAAACAGAAGCTTTCAGGAGTAGGCAATAGGCTGTGGTCAGCAGTAACAGCAGCTTGCTTATTTATGGTACTTTTCATCCAGAAGAACTCTGAACACAAACCTGAAGGCAAAATTAAGAAAGTACAAAATAAGAGCAAAGCATTGATTGAGTAGTGAAGGAGACGCCAGCCTGTGTCTAATGAATGAGGGGCGGCCCTAATTATAAATGTATTTGCTTTTATTGTCGTGTTTTAGAACTTTAATGGTCATCTAATGTATTTTTTATGGGATGAATATATTTCTTTCAAAACCTCAGGAACATGTGCTGCTGCTTTTGATTTCAATGGGACTTGTAAAAGCTCATTATGCTCTACATTTGTCCTTCAAATGTACTTAATCAAATATATAAAGAAGATAACCAGAAAGCCTGAAGTGGCTGAGGCAAGAGTTAGCACCAAACCATCTTTCCTTCTCTTTTTATCCTAGGAATAGTCATGAGTTGGGTCAATTATCACTTTGAATTATACTAATTGCACAACTTCCTCAGTTTAAGTGGGCTGCAGTAGGCTCAAAGTATTTCAGCATTGTGTGTCCCACTTTCATGTCTCCTGCGATGATCCTTTGCCTACACTGTGATGGGGTAGCAACAGCATTGCTGCAGCTATTTCAGCCTTGGCTCCTAAGAGGCAAACGATAACAGAATGTTTGTGGCAGCTTCACAATTTCTTTGAACCACCTTTATCCCAGTTCATGAAAATAGCCCAAATTTTCAGCTCACAGGCAAAGTACTAATCCATCCTGTGCCTCACATTTTAAAGACATTGCATAATTCTCTGGCAGCCAGCCACAAAACCTCTCCTTTGAAGAAATGCTTTGTGGAGTGACGACATTCAGAAGCAGGGCTTGCAGGAGTTGAAGTGACCTGCCTCTCTGGAGTCCCCTAACATTGCCCCAACAATAAATGCTGGGATAATTATTATTTTATAGTCACGGAGAGCTTTGTAAGCATTCTGTAATAGAAATGAAAACACAGCGTCCCTGCCCCAAATAACTCACTTCAGTTGCAATGCCATGAAGGAGGATGGGCAACAAACCAGAATAGAACAAGGAGATTTGGGGAGGAAGCACATGCTAATTTTGACAAAAAGTCACACATGTACTGATGAAGCATAAAGCCATCTTCAGAAGAACATCTAGTTAGTTAGCAAAGGCCTTGCATAGCAGAGGACAGAGACAAGAAAAAGATTTTTAGGTAAACTGCAAAAGCAGGATTTTTTTTTTTCCTGGCAATTTTCTTGAGGGCTTGAAAGAAAAGTGGATCAATGAGGAAAAACATGACTGAGCAGAGCAGCACCTCACCTTGTGCAGGATGTTCTGAGCATGGGGCAGAGCACGGCAGAAATGGGCTGACGGGAGCTGCAGCTGCAGGTACGTCTGTGGGTCTTGCTGGTGCGGCAGCAGGCCTGCCTGAGTGGGCATTTCCAGCTCCCAGGGTTTTCAGGGATATCAGGAACAGATGAAATGGCACAGCAGGACAAAGAGGTCGTGAAGACCTGGGGATTATTACAGCGAGAGGTTGGAGGAAGTCACGAGACATGAAGGGTGAAGGGTACTGCATAGGGGAGAGGAAATAAGGGTATTGCACTAGCATGTCGCTGATAACGTGGTATCTTCCAGTCTCGTTGGGCATCTGGACCTAGCTGTCCAAACCTGGCCCTGTTTTTCTTAATTTACTTTTTCTGTTCTCGTGGGATTTGCCTTCATTCTCTTCCTTCCCATCGCCTTTAAAATACTGCTGCAAGAATGTTTTCCTTCTGCACGTGCTGTGAGATAAAGAAGCCTTCCCAATTTTCCTTTTTCCTGCCTAATTTGCTGTCTGCAAACCTCACCCCCCAAATTGTCTCTCAGTTCTTTAACCCAACACTTAATTATTCCTTCATCTGTTAATTTTATCAATAATATTTTGATGTCAAGCTCACTGAAAACCATATTCAAGAGACAATACAGAAAAGACAGCATTTTGTTTCATCTAGTATTTATTCAATGGATCTGATTTCCATTTGCCAGGAAGCAGCCGTCTCAGAAGGCTGCTGCTTAATAGTAGCAGTCAAGAGATGTAAAAATAAAATAAAAACATGTATTTGGAGTAAGTGAAATAAAAATACTCGTCATACTCAGAGTAAATAGACTTTCTCTTCATAAAGCACTTTTAGCTGCTTTTTAAACTTTACATCAGTCATCTCTCTCTGAAAGGTGTTGCTTTGTTACACATGTTCCACTCCTCCTCAGTTTGTGATCTTGGTTTGCTCTCCTTAGGGTTTTGGTATGAATTCCCTTCCAAGTAGAAAACTTCCTACTTGTTTGTCCCATGCTGTCGTGGTTTAACCCCAGCCAGCAACTAAGCACCACGCAGCCGCTCACTCACTCCCCCCCCATCCAGTGGGATGGGGGAGAAAATCAGGAAAAGAAGTAAAACTCCTGGGTTGAGATAAGAACGATTTAATAGAACAGAAAAGAAGAGACTAATAATGATAATGATAACACTAATAAAATGACAACAGTAGTAATAAAAGGATTGAAATGTACAAATGATGCACAGGGCAATCGCTCACCCCCGGCCGACCGACACCCAGCCAGTCCCCAAGCAGCGAAAACCCAGCCCCCCCCACTTCCCAGTTCCTAAACTAGATGGGACGTCCCATGGTATGGAATACACTGTTGGCCAGTCTGGGTCAGGTGCCCTGGCTGGGCATGAGAAGCTGAAAAATCCTTGACTGTAGTCTAAACACTACTGAGCAACAACTGAAAACATCAGTGTTATCAACATTCTTCACATACTGAACTCAAAACATAGCACTGTACCAGCTACTAGGAAGACAGCTAACTACATCCCAGATGAAACCAGGACACATGCATAGGGGAAAAATGCAAGAGTTATTTCCTGGGAGATCACAAAAAGCTGTGCAGGTAAGAAAACCGGTTTGTGCATTGTAAGGTAGCTTGAATATCCTTTTCATGACGGAAATGCCAGATAGAAATAATTGCCTAAGAGTGCTGTGGTTAATGGTGTATTAGCAAGAGGCACTCAGAGTTGAACTAGCAATGACCTTTTTTCTAGGATGGCAGAGCTGGCAAGATGTCAAAGCCCAATATCCCCACTGGTAAACTAGAGGGAGATACCAAAGCAGACAGACGCTCCCCGTAATGCTTTGTCTAAACTACGTTATTGATCTCTGTCAAAATCCTCTCTCTTCCTCTATGTCTAGTCTGCATGAGGAAGTTGCATCGAGCAATCCAAGGCACTTGAATTACAAGAAGAGCCATATTGATAAAAAAGCCACTTTTGGCTTTTTACCTTAGCTATAGTTACAATAAAAATCCCACGGGTTAGGCTCTGTAGCCCAGTGGGTAGATCGTGGACAGAGACATTGAAAGCGATAAATTCCTGTACGTGCAGGCAAATTTTCAAAAGCATAGTCTGAACCTAGATGCCTCTGCTTTTGCTCAACCTGAGATTCCTGTATCTAGACCCAGATTTTTTTCTTCTCTGAGCACTTGAGGTTTCCATTGATCTCTCTCAGACCTAGGAGCCAGCGGCAGTTCTGAAAATCTAGCGTGTGGTGAAATCTTGGATCTGCTGTAGTTAAAGGGAACTTTTCCAAGATTTCATCTGATGTAGCTAATTCTGAGCACTCGGGAATTAAGTGCTAAAAATGAGATGAATGCATTTCCTGGTGAACAAAATGGAGAAAACATTTAACCACTTCTGTAAAATGTATTACAATCTGTGAAAAGCAGCATCTGGGTGATTAGGAAAAAAAGATTTCCTTTTGCAGTATCAGTGAAATCTCCAAAGACTCAAAATAAGGTTTCCTAAAACTTGTTTTATGTGCCTTTACTTTCATTTAGATTTCAGTTACCTCCCTTGAAACAAAAAAGAAGTTGCAAAATTGATTTTTTTTTTCTTTTTTGGTATTTATCTAAATGAAAGGGTAGAATACTGAGTTAGAAACCAAAGGTACATCTCCAAGTGCTGTGCTTGTGTCCTCTGTAACTCTGTATTGGCTTGGGGCATGTTCACACCACAAAAAGTTTGAATGTGATTTTTGGCATGAATTTATGTGGATTAACAGTCACCTACTTCCCTTCTATATACTGCATCCACCCAGAAGGGATGGTTTTCAAGAGAAATGCTCAGCACACTGGGCAAGATTTACAAGGTTGACTCTGAAGGCAGAAACCTGCCTCTCACTCCAATTAGCACCTCTTGATCTGAGTGTGATTCAGAGCACGTTGAGGATTGTGAGATGTATAGCAGCAGCAAAACCAGGACAGCTGCTCCCCATAGACTGCAGCTGCATCCAGCCCAGGGTTTCCCCCTGTGTCCCATTGCCACCTGCAATATGGTCAATGTCTCACACTTGTGTTTCCCAGGTTGGTATACGTGCTGACTGATGGGAGAGGACAACAACGCTGCTACAGCAGCTTCTCTGATGCAGGCAGTCATGCTGCAGCACTGTCTGAAAGTTGAGCATCACCACCAGTTGCCATGCCTTGCTGTTGCCGTGAAGCCATTTGTAAGGCACAGGCTGGCCCCTATGGCTTACGGCATGCATGATCTACCCAAAAGGCTAAACCCCATACTGTTGACACAGCCATCTAATGAGAGAAAATATTTATCATATATATTACATACTATACATGATATATAAAATACACACTATGCCAAAATTCAAGTTCATAACCACAAGTCAGTTCACTTCCTAAGATAAAAAATAATTAGGGGGGAAGAAGAAGCCCTATGAACAACTTCTCTACATATCACAGAGGAATCAATTTCAGACAAGCATGAGAGTACTCCATTAACATTTGTGCAGGTCCTAAACAGTTACACAAGAATACAGCTCAGTGAGATATTCTGAAGAAGTAGATAAATAATAGGGCTCTTGAGACATACCATTTGCATTCAATAACAACTAGAAAATTCCTTAGTAAAAATG
Organism: Haliaeetus leucocephalus; assembly: GCF_000737465.1. Classification (NCBI taxonomy): domain Eukaryota; kingdom Metazoa; phylum Chordata; class Aves; order Accipitriformes; family Accipitridae; genus Haliaeetus; species Haliaeetus leucocephalus. The sequence continues at coordinate 1,313,634 of NW_010972753.1, forward strand.
GGCAGCAGGAATCCAGGGATGGGAGCCTGCTCAGAAGACAGCTTTCTGGAGGTGGGGTTTCCACAGCTGTGTCCTAATTTAAGGGTCTAATTTAAGAAGAGATGAATTATACCCCAGAAATATCTGTTTTTTCTCCACTGACTGCAAAAGGGACCAGAGGTGAGCCCTCAGCTGGGGACATCCAAGTTGTACCCCTGGGCACAGATGAATCTCACTTTCATACTGTAACAGTTTATTATTGCAATCACCTGATTTTTCTTTATATACCTCATTATATTAGGTTAGCCTCTATCTCCCTGTTGTAGTTTCTTATGGTTTTAGTTACCAGGCATTTGGCAGGGCTTTACACTGAACTCTAGTGCTTTTTATCTCATGGCAGTGATAGGTCCTGGGAGTACATAAGGAACTTGGCTAAATCTCCCCCATTATTCAGGTGGAAAAATGTACAGGATGTTTGTGTTAAGTGCTAGATTAACAAGTAACAACTAGATAATTAGATCAATGATGTTCTGCCCTTTCCATCACTCAATATTCTTAAAAAAATGCTTTGATGCCTTCTCTCTTGGTTCAAGCTTTCTTTTGGGAGAATAGCTGCACTTCTTTGCTATTTCTGGGCTGGCATTATTCACTAGTCCCTGGCCAACAGTTCCAAGCCAAACACCTCATCAGTGGTTCCTCTCTGGAGAGGACATCGGTCTTCCATGTGAAGCTGTAGTGAAGAGGGTTAGTCTGGACCTTAGAAAGGTCCAGAATAAAACCTTGTGGTGTTACCATCTCTGATATGCTGTCATTTCTCCCAAGGTAAGAACTAATACTATTCATATACTATACTTTATATAGCTTATTGCTTCATTAATCTTATCTCAGATGGTATTTGATCCAAGCTAGGGTCAGAAGATTGCTTTGAAAACTAATTGGAGATAAAAGAAATATTATTTTTTTTTCAACCTTTTTATAGGCTGTGTTTTCTGAATGTTTCCTTGAGAGAGGAAAAAGTATTTTTATAAGCTATGTTTTCAGAGTAGTTCAGTTGCCTAAGGGTACTAACCAGTGCACATTAATTTGCAGTAACATTTTGAAGCTTTAGAACAAGCTGCTCCCTGGGTATTTGTGCCCTGGTGAGTATTGCATAAAGGAAAATGAATTAGATTTTTTTAGAAGATTTTTTTTGTATGTCCTGAGTGCAGCACTTTCCCTATATATTACTGGCTGTAAAACAGATCTCAGAGGTAACTTTACCAAGTGTCTCAAGATTATATTAGCTACCTCAGTGGACTGTTGTGAGAACATTGCTTTTTTTAGAAATGTAGCTTTTATCATTAACTTGTGGAGGGAACAGTCTAAAAGCTCTGAGTGGATGATCCCCTGCCAGGCATGACTCTTGATTGCTGTGAAGGGTGATTTGGGACAGAAAGGATGGTGAGTAAGGTAGGAAAGAGAAGCTGAAGTATGTATATCCACTATAAGCTTGTTCTTTCTGTGGAAGACGTGATGCTATAGAAATGATGCAAGGAAATGGGAAGATATTTCAAGTGCAAATAAATCTTTCCAAGGGAAGACCAGTCCTGTCAAAACTTTCTGATAGTAACTGTGGTGGCACTGCAGTATTCTGGAGCTAGAGCAATGCAGGAATGAGGGACAGGGCATGTGAAATACTGCCTGTGCACGGTTATGCCTGCTCTGTTGTAGGAAGCCTGCATCCAGCTGGACCAGATCCTGGCTACACTGGAGCCACTTGCTGTATGGCATACAGAGCAAAGGAAGCTGCCTTTTCTCTGCGTGGGAAATAGCAAAGATGTTATGCTGTAGACTTATGCTAAGCCCAGTCCTTCCCTGTTCCAGGTCTGAGGTCTTTAAAGAATGTGGTTCTTGGATTTTTAGTCCACCAGAAAAATTATGTGGTTGCAGCCCAGTCAGATCTGCAGGGGAAAAGCAGGATTCTTCTCACCTAATTTATGATGTCTCTGCCTCTGACGTAAATAATCTGCATCTGCTCCACTCACTGTAGACTCCCTTTGAGTCAATGAGGAGGAATAAACACTTTTAGGACATGAATCATCTGATGCATTTTAGACATTTACATTAGAGTTGGATCACTTCCACTGTAGCACTGCCTATTTCCTCTCTTTTTTATTATAGAGAGAACTTGGCTCAGAAATAGATGTCACCATCTAAAGTTAGGTGAAACAAATCCCACACAGACAGCCTGTTGTAAAGATGCTAACTGAATGGGAGATTCAGGCATATCTTTTTTTTCTTGGTGTTCTGAGGAGGAAGCCTAGAAAAGGACTGGGAAGAAAGTGATGGCCATGTTCTAGAGAAATCTATGTAAGGGACAGAGAATGGAAAATATGAAGCTGGAAAGAGCTGGAAAAGGGGATAAATACTGCATTGAGATGATTGCATCTGATAACAAATTATTCAGAACAGTCTAATCTGAAGCTGACTGCAAAGAACTGTAGCAGAATCTCATAATACTGAGTAACTGGATAATGAAATGACAAATGAAAATTAATGCTCATAAGTGCAAAGTAATGCAAATTAAATAAAAATAACTCAAATTATTCATACATAGTAACAGGCTCTAAACTAGCTATTACCATTCAGGAAATACATTTTGGAGTGACTGTGGATAGATTTCTGGAAACAGCAGCTCAGTGCTTGGGAGAAGTCAGAAGAGTATATGAAACACTGGGAATTATTGAGAAAGGATGGAGTAAACCCAGAAAACGTTCCTATGTCACTGCATAAATTCATGGTGCTCCCACAGCTTGAATGAGTGTACAGTTCTTCCCCAGTAGCCTCAAGGCAGGTATATGAAAGCTAGAGATGAGATAGAGAAGGGCTGCGAGGTGATAAAAGATATACAACAGCAAGACAGACTTCAGCTGTCCAGTCTGGAAGAGAGATGGCTGAGAAGGTAATATGATAAAAGCCTATAAAACTATAAATGGTTTAGAGAAGGTGAATAGGGAATGATTACATGCAATTTTTTGTCCTTGAGGTTGAGGGGACAGCCAATGAAATCATCAGCAGTGGGTTTAAAAAAAAAAAAAAAAAGGAAGCACTTTTTCACACTATTCAAAATTAAATCATAGCACTCCTTGCAAAAGAAGGCCAAATGGATACAAAATAGGTATTAGATGAAATCAAATATATCCAGTTATGTGTATTAAACATTGTGGTCCAGTAGAAATTCCTGAATAATCAGGTCCTGAACAGCTAACTGCTGGAAAACAGCATTTATTTTATCACCGCACAATTCTGTTGTATCATAGTATACTTCTGTTTCTTACATGCTTTCTTGAAATACTGGCTAACGAGTGCTGTTGAGCCCATGTTCTGGGCTAAACTGGCATTTAACCTGATGCAGTGTAGCAGTTCCTGTGTTTTGTAAGTGTGAAAAGAGTCTGAGAAATAGCCAGCGAGAAACACCTTGGAGGAGGTCTACACCACAGAGGATGTCTGAGCTGAGTAGGGGACCGTTGTGGATACCCTTGGGTATAAGCTTGGCATAATGGATGGCAGAGACCTCTGCTGAAAGCCCACCAAGATCTAGTAATGTACATGTCTGTCCTGGGAAAAGCATTAGACTGGGGGCAAGAGGTGTAATTTATTGTTCTTTTTAGTTCAGCATTACTGTGGAGGAAGAGATCTTTGGTTTAGTTGAGGTATGTTCTGGGTAAGGTGGCCCTGTTTAAGTATAACATCAAAAACACTGGACCTGGTTGAAATGGGCTGTACTTTGAGCACCAAGAACTCTGAGCAGCATGCATTGCTGGTGGTGTAATGCACAGCAACCGGAGGACTGCTTCCCAAGAAGTGCAAGATGGACCTTCCTCTCTCTCCCCTCCCACAGTCACTATGTATAGCTCTGGACATTTAAAGGCTGAAGTGAATGTAGCAGACTCAGACTTAATCTTTTCCTAGAGGTCTGGTCTGTTAAAAACTAATGTAAGAAACAGTAGAAAACTGAGAACAGCAGTGCAGGTTTTTAATAGGATAACCAGGATGTGGATTCATGGTAGCTTAAGGGGAGTTAAGTCATAACTGTAGCTTTTCTCCCTAATTGGGGAGAGAGAGAGAGTGGAAAGGCAGCAGATCTGACTATGTCCTGAGTTGCTTATTGCACAAATGTTGTTTACATCCTAATGATATAATTAGGACAGCTTAACAATGTGATCAATTAAAACATCTTAATTCTTCTTTTGTTTACATCTTTGTCTACCCAGCCATGGATTTTTCTTTGCCTGGTATTAGCATGCAGAATTGGAACTAAGCCTTAACCTCTTCTTACTGCATTCAGGAAATCAATTTGTTTTGCTAAAACAAAATGGACATACGGTTTCAGGCAGCTGCATTCAAGTGTGACTAGTAATAGTCATGACATTACCAAGGTGTCAAAATGTGTTCTTACTGGCTGCATTATTCTGAAGGGAATAAAGTCATTTAAATAAGCGTCATACTGAGTCTACTGAATTGATGGCAGCCTTCAGTAGGGTTTGGGATTGTACCCAAATGGTCATTCTATGTTGAAGAGTAAGATGAGGAGAAAAAAAAAGGCATCCTGATACTTAATGAAAATCCATTTATCTGTTCAGAATCACATCTTTAGTCTCCAGTGATTACCATCCTTCCACAACAACCTGCTGTCCTTCCCATCCCTCTCTCCCTCCATTGACACTTGGCAGAGGAAGGATGGGTGTCCTTCTGCATTACATAGTGCCTCTGGCCCTACTCACTCCCTTCCTATTCCAAACCTTTCAAAACCTCTCTTCCTGATGATGCAGCCAGCCACCTGGACTTTTAGATTCCTGGTGAGGTTTTCAGGACTGGATTAAAACAATTTGAATTTATAATTTATTTCAAAGTAGGGCAGATTTGGCTTGGCAGCCTGTGGGATGTGATAAACATGGAACTGCAGCAGCAGTAAGTGTTGTTTCAAGAAGCAGACAAATACTTTAAAGTTACCCTTACATTTTGCAGGTTTGTTTTTGGTAGATTAATAGGGTTCTGCTCACAGTGAATGACAGTCAAGGCCATGTAACATGGTAGTTTTGTCTTGTTCAGTGGTAAGGTTATACCTTGTCTTTTGCAACCCTAACCTAAGAAAAGTGACAGGTGCTTATGGAGTCTTAATTCTACACTGCAGGTAGAGCCATCACGCACATCAGTGGAGCAGGAACTGAGTCCCACCTGTCATCTAGTCAGGGCTGGTAGAATGAAGAACACGGAATATAAAGTGAATAGAAGTGACACACATCAACATTTGGGTGCAAAATCTTTGTGGGGATTAGCGTGTTGTCAATTCTTGCCTTCCAGTGTACCATAAGCAAATCTGCATCTGTTATGCAACCATTTTATCAGTATATCCTTAGCACAGAGTACACATCAAGAAAATGTTGAGAAAATAAGAACTTTTCCTTGGAGGTACCAGAGAACTTCCTTAGAAGCAACACAGAGTTTTACAGTTGCCTTGCCAGACTTGATCTTGAGAAAGCAAATTTCTGTTCTCACCTACATTCTGGCCGAAGCCCAAAACTCCAGAGCAAACCCCCAAACACTTTGATGCCTGTCTTCTGCTCTTCATGATTCAACAGCCTTTATATACAAAATCTCCTGCTGCTTTTAGGATTTTCTTCCTGTCATGGCTGGCCTAACATTTCAGTAAGCTCAGAAACCCCCCACTGAATTCAGTGCTGTCACTGCAAGGGCGCTTCAGATACTCGGGTTAATGCACCTAAAATCAGTTTCTGTGTTTCTACAAAGTGCTATATATAAGTAAGTAAGTGCAACGTTACACATGTCCATAATTCTAAATTATTTTCACCTTTAAGGTTTTACAGTACTGCTAACACAGATACTCTCTGTTAGTACTGATTCGAAAAGAATGTTTTCGATGATCTCTAGTTTGGTTTTAATGAAGACCTAGAGATTGCAATCTATGATCCCCCTCCTTGTTTTCCAGTAGCTTTACTATTCAAGAATGATTTTTAATTAAGCCTCTTATATGTTTAGGTGCTTTTTGTGCTATTTTCCCTACATATTTCATCTCCCAGTCCATGTGGTTTGCATGTTGGTCAGGTGTGCTTTCAGTGTGGATAATTTTCTAGAGATACTTTCAACACTGTCGTCTACAGAGGGTATGGTATGTACAGCATTTTCAAGGGTGCTTAACTTCATATATGTATCAGAGAGGACTTAGTAACAGCTTTGAAGTCATTACTAAAACCCTGGTCTCCTTCCATCTGCCTCCCAAGAAGTAAAGTAATTTCATTGCATGCCATGGTTGCCTCACCCTGACTGCCAGGCACAGAGCAAATAGTTAACGCTTTCAAAACAGGAAAGCTGAAACTGGCTGGACTTGAAGAGATTGCAGCCTGGATAAATTGCTTTACCACCTGCCAGATCCAATCAATACCTTCTTTTCCTTTAATATGGCTTAAAGTAAAAAAAAAAACAACAAAAACAATGCTCAAGGCTTTAGTTTATCAAAAAATGCATTCATATTTTCCAGACATAGTATGTAATGTTTGACTCTCTGGACAGAAATCGGTAATTCCAGAGGAAGACATACTCTATCCAATGAGTCATCTTTAAAGGAAATGTACTTCAAATTCACATTTTCCTTTGAATACTACCTTCTGTCATTGATGACAGTTCCTATGTGTCCCAAGACACTTCTGCTTGGGCTTCCTGCAGCTCCTGGAGAAAGCCAGGGGACATCTCACCTGCAGTTATCTACGGAAGAGTGTTTGCTCTAAATATAAAGCAGAAATGCAGAAACTGAATAAGAACAAACCTCTGGGCACTTGCAGTCAACCCGTATTAAGAATGGCAGCACTGACACTACTGCTGTACCATAGCCAGTTCCTCTGCCACTACCTGTGGCTATCAGCTTCTAGTAAATGCCAAGCGTCATCATCTTGTACTTGGACCTTAAATATGTAATGCCTCCCAACACAGCTCTTGGCTAAACTAAACATAACTGCAGGCTCCCAGCCACACTCTGTTTGACTCCCATGGCTGATCCAGCTTGCCAGTTGGTTCAGTTGTCACAGCATAGTTGAAAAAAATACGAAGCATAGTTCAACTCCTCATTTTTGAGGCTGCTGTGTCTTTTTCATGCTTAGATAGGGGCCTTTCTATTTGCAGACTATCAAAAATGAAGTGAAATTAGGATTTCAGGGTCACCTTCTGCTGCTTGTTTTATTGACACCAGAGATCACAGTTGCACCTGGAATACAGGGTAGTTCAATCAGTCCAGCAAACTGCTTTACCTCCCCTTCTCATCACCCGAAGTGCTGAAAGTGAAATTTAGTGGCTGTGTTACATGTAACACAGCCCTGTGTGTGGGCACATCAGTGTCTGCTACTGCTACCTGCTGAATTAATTGCTTATCTAGGGAAAGATGGCAATCCCCCGGGGTCTTGTGCTTTTAGCACAGAAGGACCTGGATTTGCTCTGTTCAGGCAATAGAGTTAGTGCTCTAAGTACACAAGTACTGTTACACTTCAGAGCAGATGTTCAAATCCGTTGTGGACAAGTGCCAAGGCACTTTTGAAGCTCCTATTTGTGTATATCTATCTCTGTGTTGCCCAAATTGCAATACCAACACAGTCCTAATTGGCCTGAGCTCTCCAAGAGACAGCTTTCCAAAGGCTTAACGCTTTCTGAAAATGGAAGAAGGAGTCTACAGCTGAAATCCGATGTACGTTTATATACTCCTGGATGAAAGAAAACAGGTTCTGTCTGCCACCCACTCGTTCTTCCCATGGCTGCTCGCTCCAGTGTTACCTCTTCTCTCTCTTCTACTGGTCATGTAGGTGAGCAGCGAATTGCATCAGGGACCTGGTATGACTGAAAACAGCCATTTTGCCAGGTTATTTTTCAGACAGCTTGGTTGTCTCTTACGAGTTCGGGGCACAAACACTTGCATTTGCACAACAGAGATGGAGAAGAGGGAGTGAGGAAGGAGGCCTGGGATTGTTCAAACTGCTATAAGCAACACAGCTGAATAAGAAACCACAGTGGGAAACCTGTTCTATGGTTTTTCTCTACTTCCCGGCAAATGAAAGTTGTGATTATTTCTCTACTCCAATCTCACATAAAAGCAAAATGGGAGACAGAGGACTATAAAAAGGAAGTGATTCATCTCTGCTTCCCGTGAAGATCAACAGTGTTTTTCTGGATGATTTTTTGCTTAGTGTGAGCTTTGTGTGTGCTGCAGCTGTGAGACTGCCGAAGAGCTGCTCTAGGAAGTACACACTGGTATCAATGGTTAGCAATGGGAAACAGGAGTTGATGCCAGCCTGGGTGATGTTCTGCCACACGGCCTGTTCATCTTTCCCATCTGGAAGTTTGTGAACATTGATCCACCTTCTCTCTGCTAGGGAAGGAGTAACACAGTTGACCACAACCATGGAGCAAACCACAGGAAAGGAAGAGATGCCAAGGTTTTTTCAGAAATCCCCCCCACAAACACTGAATGTATGCAACTGTACACAACTCTCTTGCAGGGAAGCTGCTTCAGCCATCTTCAGAAGCAGCAGGACAGGTGAGGATGTCACAAACAAGCTGAAAACAGTCTTCATTTGGCAGAGAGCAAAGTCAGAAAAGCCTGGGTTTCTTCAGTCCTAGTCCTTATTCCCACAATGGCAAGGGAATAACATTTGGTCAGGTAAACGCCTCCATTCGTTTTTATGGACTAAGGAGTACACAGTAGCCAAAAGGCTTGTTTCTGTTCCCTTATAATCCAGGCACAATATAACAGACTATATCCCATTGCCAATGCCTGCTCTGGGCAACAGCAACAACTTTCTTCAGACTGAAGAAACTTTGGGTTTCTTAAATAGTGAACATTGAAATTCAGGCAACATAGGAATGAGTGTGAAAGGCTTCAAAATCCAGAAGATTTTCTAAGGGATATTGTGAGTTGGTAACTGAGAGCGGTTTTCTTGTCTTTATCTCCTACCAATGTAACTTTATTTGCCTCCACTGATTTTTCTCTTGATTTTTGTTATATCTGATTTTCATCTTTATGAAAGAGAACAAGATCAAAGCAATGATGAAATCACTAAGAGTCACTTCGTGATTTATTCTTCTCACTGTCACCAAAGTAGAACAGTTTCATAATCAACACAGATCTCTTTATAGGCATTAATCCAGGAAAGCATTGAAGTGCCAGCCCAAGTCTACTGTTCAGGAAAACATGTCTTGACTTCATGTATATTACTGAGTAGAGATCCCTTCCTGAATTAAGGTGATCTGAAATAAATTTAATTCTATATGGATGATACTGTAGGACACTAAGTGGCATTAATGATAATCCAAAGAACACATCACTGTAATAAATTTTCTGTGCAGACATTTACTATGTGCGTGTACTCTGGAGATACATCTAAGAAAAAAATTGTCTTATTGAGCAGGACATATAAATGTGTAACCAAGACACTTCTGCCGCAATATAGCTTTTATCTTCATGTTTTCTTGGTGCTTTTTTAGCTAATTATTTTACTCCTTGGTCACATCAAAGTTCCTGCTAAATTTACTTCAATGATTTCACAGATTCTGGTTAGAGGAGTTTGTTTTTTTTCAGAATCAAATGCAAAATACATTAAAAAGTAAAAATAAGATGCTGTAAGAAAAAATGTCACTGAACTGTACTTTCATTTTCAAAGAAAAAAAAGAAGGAATGACATCAGTGAGGCAATCAATATACAGGTTGTGGTTCAGAAAAACAGCCTGCACACATAATGGAGAAATAGTTTGATGGAATGGTACTAAGTCAGAGTGAAGTTTCAGAAAAGCTCAGATAAACATCATCCACTTGTGATCAACCTCTCGCCTTTCTTAAATGGTTATGCTTACAAAAGATGAAAACAAGAAAAGTGTGCTTACTTTCTGCACATTTTCAGCACAGTATAGGTAAACCAGCCACAAGATGGCAATACACCATGCTGTGAAAGAAAACTACTATATTTTGTCTGATTTTAACCCCTCCATGCATGGCTGAAATGTGCTGTCTTTTTAGCTTCTGGAAATTTAATGAGGAATAGAAAGAAAGTAATTATTTTAAGAAAAAAAAAAACCAAACCCCAAACCCACCAAACCTAATCCCACTGCTGCTATAAACATCTTATTTCTCATTTCTTTTCACTTTCCTGTGGTTCCTCTCCAGTTACTACTGTTTGTTGTGTGCAGGGAGCTATTAGTTTGAATGAGTGAAAGTGCTAGGGGACACAATATCCACTAGCATCTCTGCAGTAAGGGACAGGTCTGTACTTGTGAATGTCATAGAGACTAAAGCTGATTGCTCTTGCCAGTCAAAGCATGGCTCCATCAGTAGTGAGAAGGAAACAGATGTCCTTCTCCCCTGGAGTAATAAAAACAGAGACAGCATAATATTATGAAGAGGGATAGAAATGAGATAGTGCAATGTTCAAAGCTGTGCTCTTAGGAATTTACAATGGGAACTTCTGTGGTAAACTAAAGAGTGTAATTGCAAGAGGTGGCAAAAAGATACCTGAATGTCTTGCCTGAGCATACAATAGCACTGAGTCACCAGTATGAGGTAGCTGCAAAAAAGGCTAACGTAATTACAGGATGCAGCAGGTGAAATGGATTTCTCAGACATTCTGGAAGGATGCGGCGTTGCTGTTTGTTTGCATTCCACTTGTACTGCAGCAATCCCATACACCAGGGCACAGCTGACAGGGTACAGAGATCGTTCCCCTCCCTTTCCCTGGAAACGTACCTCCGCTTTCTGATGTGGTTACCAGGCAGGATGTTGGGAAGTGTCCGGTCGATGTACTGCATTTACAGAGTCAGGATTAAATTAATCACTAGATCTGAAGGCAGGAGGAAGTTTTGCTTGGGTCAGAAGGTCAGGGATTGTTGAATATGGTTATATTTTCCTGGGTAACAGGAGGATGTTACTTGCATCCTAAGGTAACCTGGGAATTTAATCTGAAAGTGCTTGCCTCTTCTTCTTGTGACATGTTGCAGCTGACTTTTCATCTTCTGCTACTGCCTTCAGCTTGTGACATGTTGTGCAGAACAGGTAGATCTGTGGGCTGCCTTCAGTAAACACTTGTTCCATCATGCACTACAACTGAAGGGCTCTGGGCTAAAACACCTAAATGGTGTTACTTTTTGACATATGACCCTATGGAGTAATATTTTATTAGTCCTTGTCCCTAAACGCTTGGGTTAGAAATGCTAAGGAAGTTACAAGTTAAATGAATTACCAATTTAGCTTTAGACCATAAATAGGCACATTATAGATGAGATGTTTTATTCCTTTTCTGTCATCCTGAGTAATTTATTCCCTACCCTGCTGGCTTTGAATTGCCATCTTGCTACTACATTCTCAGATTGCCTGCTGCTCATAAGGATCAGAATAACCAATCTGTTAAACTGTTGACCATTTCTGATGATCCCAAGAAAGGTCACACTTCATGCTATTCTATCCTCTGCATAAAATCAGACAATGCAAATTGAAATCCTTCCTGCCTCTTGTAGACAGCTGGGCTATAGTTTGTAAATGGAGTTTGGATTGCTAACACAATTTTGATTTCGGTTCCCCATCTTTCTTGTATAGCTTTTAACAAGGAGTTCTATGCCTCAACCTACAAATTTGTTATTAGATTGCTCTATGTTTTGTATTAATTCCACTAAAGGGTTGATGTATACCCTGATTAACCACTTTTATTCTTTTACTGTAAACTGCATTTCAGCTACTTTCTGCTCCTCACTGATGCACACTTTCAATGAAGATAAATATGTTTTTTCTTGTAGGAATCGCATTATTGCAGCACGAGATAGATTGAGAGCTGTTTAATGAGTAGTCCAATGCTTTCCTCTAAATACTATTTATTCTGGGTACACCAGAACAAAGACATCATGGTGCTGATGGAACTGTTTTACAAGACTACTATCCACACATGGAATATATTCAAGCTCTAGGGTAATGCCAGGGATTCATGGTTCACATGTTGAAAATAGCAAGGGTAGAGATAACTGGCAGTTAACGGGTCTGTCTCTCTCAAGTACTAGATGATGCCAGTTGATCTTTTGACATTACACTTTGGTTCCAGCTTTTCTTGTCACCATAATCAGTAGTCTATAGTAATCCGAGTTGGAGTTGTTATCGGAGTTACAATGGCTTTTTATTAGACATTGTTCCACTGATGCCAGATTTGGAAGGAAAAAAAAGAGTAAATTCCACCTCTTCTTTCCTCCCTTTCATGCGTGTGAATGTCCATGAATGCCTTCATGCCACCTGATATACAATAAATGTGTTGTGGTTACAAGGGAAAAGAGAAAACACTCATAGAAAAAAGATACCTCTACTGTTTCAAAACAGCTCCTTACTATGGAGTCTGAGGTGTGGAAGTGGTTATTAGATTACTACGGCTGCTTCAGAATTTTCAGTGGCTGTTTTTCTCATTCAAAAATGTTTTTTCAGAAGACACCTGTTTGTGGGAAAGGCTTAGTCTCAATTTTTTTAATATGAATTTTGACATCTTGCTTTAGCCTTCTGAAAAATAAACAAATCCAGTTTCTTTTTGCCAACTAATTTTTTCCCTTAGAAAATTAAGCCACTTCTGAAAACATGACCTTCAAAATGACTGAAACAGAAAAGGTGTAGTGTGACCTCTCCGTCTAGTCTTTTTTTTTTTTTTTTATATGCTTCATTTGTTAGTACTTTTGAGATTTTTGACTATTGTGATTTAGCAATGGAAACTGCAAAATGTTAGAAATTTTCACAGGAGGGAACACTGTTTTTCATGCAGCTTTACTGATTGTGTCTCTCCCCTGACCATTTTGGTTTTTTTTTAGGTCCACAGTCTACCTCCTATAGGTGTAAAAATATTTTCATTATATTCCTGTGCTCCTGTGTCATTAGTCCTATACCTTCTCATTTCAAAAGACTCCAAGAAGTATCAGTTCATTTTCCTCCCTACTCTTGGCCTTCTGGTTCACGCTTTCAATTTGTTTCTTGTAGAGTGTGCTATATGTCACTAGGACTTTCTATGGCTCATTTCATTCTGTGTAAAATGATGGGTAGATATTGCTACCGGTACCTGTGCAGGGGGAACTCTGATCTGATACTGATTTTGCGCACTTTAACTGAAGTGTGCAAGAATGGTATAAACAGAAGTCTTAGGTCCGTGCTACTGCTGGAGCACATGTAGAACTCCAGGGGTTAAAATCTGATTGCAGTTATAGCAAGTTAAATTACGTAGGAAGGAACAGAAAAGACTGGAACAAAAATCGGGACCATTCTCAGTGAATTTAGCTGAGAACCATGCACAGCTGTTTTTGTAGATGCTATGCTGTATCAAGGTACTTATATTCTGTGTGATTTGGAGCTATTCTTCTTTTTGTTCCCTGTATCTAAACAGAGTAATTTATGAGTGACTCAAGGAAAACAGGCTCACTTCTCTCTAGTCAGTTAAAAATGCAGGTACCAAACTTTTCCGTTCTAAGTGTGCCATTTCTGTGCATTTAAATGGGTAAGTACACATTGAGATCATGATAATAAGCCTTTCAGCCAAACTTTTCACAGCTCTTTGTTCTCTCACTCTTTTCAGCCATAAAGGTTTTCCTGATATCCTTCCTTTCCATTTCTTTACTCTGACTCATTGATTACACATCCATCACTAATGGGTTTTTCTGTACTTCAGTTTCTCCACCTGCGAAATGAGGAACATCTATATTTGCTGTTGTGTCAAGGTAATAGATGTATTAGAAATACCTCAGCTAGTCATTGCTATGTTCCCATTTGTAGGCAGCTCCTTAAATCAAACCACTGAGGTACTACTTCTCTATGCTCTGAGGCACTGTAATTTGATGTGTTCAAATAGTGCTGCTATTCTAGGCTACCTTGAAAGAAGGGGAAAATACATTCCTATCAAACATTTAGGGAGGTAAACTTTTCATGGGGAGAAGGTGACCGGCTTGTTTGTAAATGGGATAAAATATGCAAAAATTAGAATATCTTGGGCTAGTGATTTGCATCAGAAAAAGCAGATGTAAAATGTTACAGTATTGGAATTTGGTGGTTGTTGTGGCTTTTTTTGTGTGCGTGTGTGTGTGCATGCTCTTGATACTGCTTTCAGTAACTTAAGAGAATTATAAAGGCAATGGAGAAATAAGGCACTGGATTCGCTCAGGAGGTATAGATTAAGACAGTCCTTCACAGAATCACAGACTGGTTGAGGTTGGAAGGCACCTCTGGAGGTCATCTCATCCAACCCCCCTGCTCAAGCAGGGCCACCTACAGCTGGTTGCCCAGAACCATGTCCAGGCAGTTTTTGAATATTTCCAAGGATGAAGACTCCACAACCTCCCTGGACAACTTGTACTAGGACTCAGTCACCCTCACAGTGAAAGAGTGTTTCCTGATGTTCAGAGGGAACCTCCTGTGTTTCAGTTTGTGCCCATTGCTTTTGGTCCTGTCACTGGGCACCACTGAAAAGAGCCTGGCTCTGTCCTCCTTGCACGCTCCCTGCAGGTATTTATATATACATGGATGAGATTTCCCCCTTGAGCATTCTCTTCTCCAGACTGAACAGTTCCAGCTCTCTCAGCCTGTCCTTATAAGAAAGGATGTTCCAGTCTCTTAATCATCACAGTGGTGCTTCACTGGGCTCTTTCCAGTATGTCTGTGCTTCTTTTGTACTGGGCAGTCCAGACTTGGACACAGCACTCCAGGTATGGCCTCACCGATGCTGAGTAGAGGAGATAGATCACCTCCCTCAACCTGCGGGCAACACTCCTCCTAACGCAGCCCAGGATAGGATACCATTAGCCTTCTGAGACAGGAGCACACTTGTGGCTTCACATATTCCTGCCCTGTCAGGGAAACTCCCCAGACCATCTCTTTTCCACTTTAATTGTTGCAAGAAATTGCTAGTTGGAGGGTAGATCTCTCGGACACTCTATCCTTCAGGCTTAATGGGTGTTGGCCATAGCCATATCCCAAAAGAATAAGAATTACAGATGAATGAAGTGTGTCTCTTATGGCCACATCAATGTATAAGAAATTCCATGAATGAAAATTTAAAAAAGGTTGTAGGCCCTGATAACTGAAATCTCTGGTGTGGGTTTAAAAATCTCAACCTTCTTTTTCCTAGCAAGCAATTCTCCCCCCAGCCAGACACATAGACTGAAAATTAAACTGAGGCAAGTAGAAAAAAATAATCTCAACAGCCCCCAAGATTTTTGAATACTTGCTGTCAATAATTGTAAAGAAAACAAGTCTGTAATATTATGGTTTTCTTGTTTACAAAGAACATTTTAGAACATGTTTAGGAGTTTGGGGCAGCCTCCACTCACAGCTTAGGTGGTGGTGGTAAGACATGGGGTGGGAGGTGGCACAACCCCATCGGTGCATGGGTGCACTGCTCCTTACGGGAAAGCGTACCACACTGTCCTAACAAAGATGGGCAGGCTATGTAGGCGGCCTGCACTCGGATGCTTACTGCCAGTGTGGACTGTGAGTCTGGTCTTGGCAGCCTTGGAAAAGCTGAAAAAGTCAATGCTGTTCAGGCTTATCCTTGAAGGCTGAGCAAACAAACTCAGAAAACACCCTATGGACTCAGCCTAGTTCTCTCAAGTGTGTACAGGGAGCTAACCTGACATGGTCATTCATCATGACTATTCATGGTCTGTGGTGGTTATGTTGGCCTCTTTCCTGTACAAACAGAACGAAAGAAAGTCTGAGTTAACCCCTGCTTCATGGGAGCCTTTCGACTTGCTCATGTGGCCAAAGCTATGTGGAGAACCTCTCAAGGAGAGCGTTCTTCCTTTCCTGTCTCCCTCCTGCAACTGTCTCAAAGTCTCTGAAGCACAGCAAGTCCGTACTCATCTCCTTTGTTAAATGCCTTCAGACTGCTCTTTAGACAGCACTATTTGCAGCTGAGTCTGGCTGTTCACCAGTAAGTGAATGTTATCCAAATTTTTGTTCAAAATAGGATGAATTACAAGCATTTCAGTTTCAATTTCAGTCTCTGTTTGTTTTTCTCCAAGTGGCATAATTGAGCTGCCATTTCTAAATCATTGTTCCCAGCATCTTGTCACTTAACATCTCTAGCATTTCAAGCAGATTAATCTTGAATCCTTTATTGTGTAACTACATTTCAAATGGAAATAGCAGCAAATCCTAGACATTCTGAATCTCATCTTTGCACCGTATGTAGCCAGTGTTTTTAATGCAAAGTAGAAACCAAGCAAGAATGGGTGTCTAGTGCTCACTTGCATTGAGTGGATGTAGATGGGTGGAATAGGGAAAGGTGTCTCCTTCTGCACACGCTGCTGAGCGCATGTCTACCTACCAGAGCCGTGAGACGTCATGCTGTTAATCTGTTGTGCGTGGCAGTTGCTGGATTTCCTTCTCGGAGATGAAGGGGACTTCTATTTGACTTCTCCCAGATCCTCGGACTTTATCTATTCTGTTATTCAAATGAGTCTTATTTGCATGGGAGGCTATAGCTAGTGCATAAATAGAAGAAGTTGGATGAGTTATGGTAAAATTCAGCCTGGCTGTATGAAACATGTGCGGCAAGGAGGAATGTGGGAAAAACAGGTACTGTAATGCACAGAGCATCAACAGGCTGCTTGGGAATTTAGCGGATATGTAGGTAACAAAACATGGTATGTCAGTACCAAACGGGTAATTTATTTTTTTTTTTTTACTTTTTTTCCTTTTTTTTTTTTTTTTTTTTTTTTTTAGCTATTCTTCCACTGTCTCCTGCCTGTTGTTGCAAATAGGGCTGCTGAAAAAAACCCAACAACCAGCATGACCTGGATGGGGCCAGTTCGATGCCAGACCCTGTGTTACTTGGAAACAACGTTGAAGTCATGAAGGGAGAGTCTCAAGAGACTTAGAACCACCCCATCGGATCAGTCCATCTCAGGTATGACAAGCACATAGCAAAATGGGACCAAAGGCCGAGTTTTATGAAGTGACTGCTTTGAGCAGGGGAAGCTGTCTGTAGACATGTGTAAGATGATATATGTGAAATAAGAGGCAGAGATGACACTGTAAATTTGACTTGCAGAAACGGAGAGATCAGGCCAAAAGGTACACAAGCTCCCGCCTCAGAACTGTTAAACTGTGAATCCTTAAAGACAGCACTGGAAAATTGAAAGTCACTTTGGTTTAGAAAATACTTTGCCACAGTTGTGTTCCTAGCCTTCGTGCAATGCTCTCTGTGAAGTCAGTCAAGGAGTGAAAAGCCGTCCCAGGTAGGCTGGTCTCTGATAGAAAAGACATGGAGGACTGAATTGAGGACCTAGAAGTTCGGTTTGGTGTTGTGGTAGAAGGATAATGGTCTCTAGGAGGAGCTGATTCTCTCTAACAGGAGATTTGGGGGTTAGGATGGCAGAGATGGACTATGGTGGTTTAGAAAGGTTTCAGATTCAGCTTGATGAAGGTCTGGATTTCATCTGTGGAAGGAAACAGGACAGAGAAGAGGACTGACTGTGGGGTCTTCCCTTCCCTGCCTCCCCAGGCAATCTTCCTTGTAGGGCTGGCGATCTCTGCCTCCTGCTGTCACGCTCCCCTTGCACACGAAGTCTCTTGTGCCCTCTCCACATCATTCCCTGCTCATCTTCCTGCACATTCAGACCACCGACAGAAGAGGGGAAAAAAAAAAAAAAAGAGAAAGAGAGTAGGGAAAGGTGTAGGGCAGCGGCAGCGGCAGAAGCTGGCCCTGGAGATGAGGGCTGTCGCCTGCTGCAGCGGCGGCACTGCAGAGGAAAGGTGCGGGAGAGGCGGCGGCTGCCCGGGCCCGCTCTGGGCCTGCGCCAGCCCCTTCGGGCGCTGGGAGCTGCCATCGGTGAGGAGATTTGTCTTCGGGACACGGGCAATCTGCCTCGGCTCGCTTCGCCCGAAGCGGCGCAGCATCCGACCCGCGGCGGGAAGGGGCTGCGTGAGGCTCTATCCGCACTACAGCGCTCTCGGTCGGTCACCTCCACCTCAAGCCCCGCTCCCCAGCCTCGGGGGCAGCGGCCCTGACCACCTCCGCGCCGCCGATCCCACCACAGACCTCCCCGGCTGGCCGCTTTCCTCAGAGACGCCCCCCGCTCCGCGGCGGCAATTCTCCTCACAGGCGGCGCGCGGCCGCCCTCAGCGCCGCCTTGGGCCAGCGGCAGGGGGCGCTGCCGCGGCTCCCGCCCGCCGCCCCTTGCTGAGGGGGCGCGTGGGGGGGGGGGGGGGGCCGGGGGGGGGGGGG
>NW_010972753.1:1331888-1337185 GCF_000737465.1 Haliaeetus leucocephalus
GGGTGTGTCGGGAACACGCGGCCCGCCATTTGCTGAGGCGGCGTGTGGGGGGGCGGTGTCCCGGAGCGCGGGCAGGTGCGGTGTGAGGCGACGGCGTCGGCTGTGGTTTTGGTTGGAAAATCTTTCAGACTGCTGATAGCAAATCGGACTAAAGGAGGACTAAAATCGGACTAAAGCCTCCTCTGGCTTTGGAGCAGGGGAACTTTGCAAGAAACCCACACCTGGGCCGCTGTAGGGAGGGTGATGATCAGCACGGAGTTTGAAGTCCGGTGGTTTTTTTAATACAGGTACTAAGCACTGACTTTTATTCTTTTCTGTTAACCCAAAGTGAACCACCCATTTCCTTTCCTCACAACACGCAAAGGTGAGTCAAAATGTGGGGAAAACAAAAAGCATCTGCACAAGTTTGAGGAAATTAAAGTCCAAAGCATGCAGGGTGGAAATGATGACAGCATTAAGAAAGTCGTGTCCCGTCCCGTCCCCCCCCCAAGCTGACATCTTGTCATCTTTGGGTATTTCTGCTTGTCAAAACTGGTTTCAGTTAGGGATATGCATTAAAAATGCCATGGAAGCGGCAACCAGTTTGTGCACGTTGGCTTGGGTACTCCTGTAAAAATGTGGTGGGTTCAATACCGGGATGTGGCTGTGGAAGGATCCCTGGCAGAGCTGTCTGCCTCAACAGGGATTTGATTCAGCTGGAGATGCTTAATGTATGTTTTGCTGCAACCAGGACTTGCAAGTGCCTGATGTTGATTTTTTCCAGCTGGCACTAGCTGTGTGCCAAATGGGACTCGGTATGTGTTTGCACTGTCATTTTGAGACCTTGGGTAGAAGCTGGTCCAAGGCAGGTGAGTTCTGCCACCAATGGTACCGCAGTCAGGGTGCCACTGTCCCCGACTGGAGAAACTGGCAAGGAGTTGATGTCACCACCCTGAGGCTGTGGCAGCGGGCATCCTGCTGATGTCCATCTGTCTGTCTGCTGAGTGGTGGAGTGCGGCCAGGTTGTCCTTGTCAAAGAACAGCGAGTTATTGTAATAGCATTAGTGACATTTCTACTGGTTTCCCATAGTTATTCAGCAGATCTGAAATTGGGTAATTGGGTTTGTTAAAAGAGGGAGAAATGGGACTTATCTTTCACTGTTTCAGTATTAAAAATCTTTAAAATGTCAGCCAGCTTGGTAAGGAGGGTGAGACTTTTCAGTTTAAGGAATAAACTTCAGATTAAAGTTTTTTTTTTTCTATGCCACAGCTGAAAGTGAATTAGCAGTAAGCAATGTGTTTTTCAGAGCAGCCCAAAGTATCAGGAATGAGGGAATTTGAATAAGGGACACATTTTAATTAACTCTAATTTCCACAGTCTCCTCTGTTTTGTATAAAACTGTCTAGAAAATAGCTGTTTTAAAATGAGTCTTGGGTTTCACTTCTACGCACTGTTCCACATGCTTGAATTACATGCGTAAAAGGACACAACATGAGATGAAAAAATGATGGTCAGACTTACAAATATAAACTTCAGCAAAACCAGATTAATGAATTACGTTTTCAGCTGTATATAAAAAACCCCCCTCCATATGATAATCTGTATTACTTTTTGGTGTTTTCGCTTATTCCTCTCATGACAGTTCAAAAACTGCAATATTAAAAAAAAAACGTTAGCTGTTATGGCTACATTGTAAAATTATTAATATGGTTGCTTAAAAATAGATTTTATAAGATTACTTTAGACTTCTCAGCTGACAGTGTTTATTGTAAGTTATAGTATTGACCATGGAGTGCAGAGGATGCCCAAGGCCTAAAGGCTGCCTGAGGGAAGATGCAAGAATTTAGGGTACAATGCAGTATCAGTCCTTACCTTCTCTGACAGAATCAGAAACACTTCATTACCATGGCAGGAATCTTAGATTTCAACAAATGTATGCAGCTGCAGGATGCTCCTTTCACCCTATTTTAGTGAACCTGCCTTACAATGCTGTGCCCTAGAATCAAATAGCGATTTTCAGCTAGGATTTCAGGAGCAGCTGCCACAATGAGGCATACAGAGGCATACATTAACACTGAAGTCCCTTGGTGGCAATAAGATCATTAACAAATCGACTCAAATCGCTTTAAGACATTCTTCAACCTCATTTTTAACCTATTGAAAAATGTTCACATCTTCTGTTTGGAAATTATTTTTCTTTCGCTAGAGGGCACTATTAAACAGAAAATCCTGTATTTTAGCCCGCAGAAGAGAAAAGAGACATCCCCTGGTCTCAGTTGCAAGACATCCTGAGAGAAATTCAGCTTTCAGCAACTGATTTTAACGCGATTTTTTTTTTTTTTTCTTTTAACCTGTACTGTCACTTTACTACCCCTACTCTTCTACACTGGGAAAACCCACTGGAACCACATCAGCCAAATATCAGACCTATTTCACAGTTTCATGCATTTAAACTATAGCACATCAGCCCGAAAAAAGACGGTGGTGCCGAAAGGCAGAGAGTGGACAGAATACTGGGCAAAGGGAATTTCCTCCATGAATATGGAGATAGCGCGCTCATTTTATTTGTGCGTGTTACTAATCTCTTGCTTCAGTCCCTGTTCTTATCCTTCAAGATCCAGAGAAAATGAGCAAGAGGCTTTCACAGTTTCATCTTGAAACTTACGCCTTTCCTATGGAAAAAAACCAGCAACATTCAACTTAAATAATAAACACAAGAGTTGTCTGTCTAAACACTTGTGGAATGAGAACTGCTAAGTACAAGTCTGAAGAAACCTAGAGCTTTGATGTATTTACAGCAGACTTCTTCATCCCACTGGTATTAGCTTGCAGTATGAAACACCTTTATTTTGGAAACCATTTTGTGGTCTGATGTAATTGTCTGCTTATAGAATATGGGGAAAATTCCACATACTACACGCTTAGACTTTTTCTAAGAAATGCAATAATGTTTCCTGATACAGGGAGGAAGAGAGGTGATGACCTAAGGCATGTATTGTTGAAAACAAGGATGTGTTTTTTCCAGCACTGTCCATCTGGTGTCTTTCATAACACAGTGTTAATATAACTAAGTGTGTAGAAGACCAGAAGCAAAAGCAACTGATTCAGGGAATGCAATAATGAAACCAATTCACCAGTTTTGTTCTGAACACAGTAGGATTATAATAAATGGCTGATAGCCAACACTCAGCAGTGTCAAAGAAAGCAAATAGATGAGGAAAATACGTAGACTGAGTATAATGTTTATGAATGTTGATGCTGAGTTCAACAGGTTGAGACTGAAGAAGGCATGGATCAAAGGACTATGGAGAACTGCACAGAGCTATGCTTTGAAAATCATCTTGCAAACCACTTTTGACCAAACATATTTTTGAGGAGTCTGGCTTTCAGTAAAAAGGTGAAACTAGTCACTTTGCATATATTTTTGTAGTTTAAAAATATATGCTACATAAGCAACAAATTTGTGGAAGTAACTGTTTGTGCACAAGCACTGATTTTCTTGGAAAGCAGTATGGGTTGATTATTTGCTGAGTGAGGTAGAGTGCCTCGATGAGGTTTGTGATTCCTACTTCAGACACAGGACTGGCTAGTTTCTATGCCCTTTTCCTTTCCAGTTCCCTTGTCAGGCCCTATAGAGTAGCAGTCCCCAACATCTGACTTGTGAAGGATGTGTTAGCTTCAAAACTTGTGAAACAGCTCAAACCCACAGGTAATTGAAATACTGTGTGAGCTGGTACAGGCGGGATGCAGGAACAACCACAAAACCACGGGTGAAATGCAAAGAGTAAATTTATTTTCGTTACCTCGCCAACTGGGGGATCCTCGAAGCAGCACCTGGGCAGAGGCACACAAGCGGGAATGCAGGCACCATGGTACTTGGTCCATGCTAGAGGATTGCTGAACCTGCTGTTTTCTCTTGTATTTCAGGGATTCACACAGGCGTAATTTACCACTGTGCTTTGATCTTTCCCACAGCAGGATAGGAATCTCAAGCATGTTTGATAGGGTGCCTCTAAGTCTATCACAGGCCTATGTTATCTAAACACAGATGTTCTACTTGTCCAATACACAAGGCCAAACCACAATTAGTATGATATATGTGTTTTTCAACACCCCAGCTGCAAGTCACTTGAGCGCGTTTACAATCCTCCTCACCAATCTTCCATTATTTTCCCACAAATGCTAAAGCTGAGGCTGAGGAGGAGAGTGCAGCTGGATGTTCCCACAGTATGTTGCTTACTCCATATTGTGGCCTGCACAGCTGCCAGCATAGAGGACAGTCTGTGCAAAGATGCTTGGCTCTACTCAGTTCTATACTGCAAAGCCTGGCGAGAGCCTGCTCAGTGGGACCCCTCGGAGTATTATGTGGTGGAAGCCTATGGGCAGAGAAGGGTGTTTTTTTCTCTTGGCACGGTTATGTACTGTGCTGTAAGAGGACACTGAAAGCCCCCAGCTGGTATTTGCAGGGCCATTTACTGAAAATGGGTATCCAGACCCTTTAGCTTCCCGTCAGATCTCAGGTGGCTGATTTGTTTGAGCTTCCTGTTCTGTTTCTCTTAATGGTGTCTGTGACTCTAAGGCTCAGAGAAAGAAAGTGAAAAATAACTGTTCGAGAGGAAAAAAATAAGACTGAAAGATCAGACAGTTCATAGGACCCATTTTAAGCAGGTGACTGGATTACAGAAGTATCATAAGTGCATGGTGTATTACATGGTCTCTTTCTCACTTTATGTACAAGGTTACTTAAACAATAAACTGCAGTGCTGGGTTCGCTCTGTATATGAACGCTCATAAGAACGCTCTTGCCTGACCTGTGCATTTTCTGCACTGCTTTTGCTCAATTTAGTGGGTAAAGTTTGGGCAGTGTCCCACTGAATAATGCATGTGTCTTTTAATAGCATTCATGTGCTGCTTTGTGTAGGCACTGCTAGAAGCCAGCCAGAGCTGATGCTAGGCCTGCACATTTGTGACACTGAGTAGAGACAACTATGTGGGACTTGATTGCATGCGTGGCTTTGTCAACCTGTTTTTTGCATGAAGAGCAAATGACACAGCCATCTAAGGAGTCAGCAATTAGAGAATAAAGCTCTTCTGTGCCTTCTTTTAGCTAAGCAGCTAATATGTGTGCATATCAAAAGCTGCTGAAATAGTAACAGAAGAAGGCATTGAGAAAAACTGAGGGTAATGTGAAGCCATCATCCTGTTTGGTTCTACCTATTTTACAGGCACAGGAGTTAATTTTTGTAGTTGGTACCAGTTATATCTGTTTTCTTTGCAGATTCCCCTCCCCCCCCCCCCCCCCCCTCCACCTGTCATC
>NW_010972753.1:1337195-1378615 GCF_000737465.1 Haliaeetus leucocephalus
GCCCCCCCCCCCCCCCCCCCCCCCCTTTTCTTTTGGGTCATAATTTGTTAAAAGAGAAGAGTATTTGGAGATCTTTGTTTGTTTTCTCCTCTGGCTACACTGTTTTCTCCTCTGTTTTCTATACTGGCTTGTAATGACATTAGCTGCAGAGAGATGTTAACCTTTGGCTAACAGCCAAATATTTTCAAAAGGCATGCCTTCCTGCACTCTTAAAGCAGTACCAGCTCATTCGACTGTGTGGTAGACCCCATCCCTCACTTGTGCCAGTATTCAAGATGAGAAAGAGAGGGATCGTCCTCTATTGCAAATTTAGCTGCAGGATGAGGAGCAGAGAGGACAAAAAAACTTAGATGCCAGATATATATAATTGGATGCATTCCACTGCAGTCTCTGCAGCACAGGCCACATGCCAGATCTCTTTCTTAGCCTGGTAAGGCAATTGATTAAATCAAGTTAACCACTGTATGATTCTAAACGTTTCTTCTTGTTGGCTCTCTTTTATCTAATTTCTTTCCTTCCAGGAGATGCTGCTACAGCTACTCATAGCATTGCTGACTGTGAAAGTGACAGAAATAGTGTTTTTTTTCTTAGTTGGAGTGATATGACAGGGAAGAATACCTGCCTAGGACATTTTGCCCTGATAGAATTCCTATAAAGTTACTGTAAGTTGTGTCCTCCCACTTGTATTTCCTGACTGGTGTTTAACCAGGCTCTGTCCTGGTCTAAATGGCTGGTAGAGCAGGTGATAGACCCGTGTGGTTGTGCAGCACAACAGCCAGTGCTAGCGAAAGAACTAAAATTCTCCTAGCCTTTTCATAATGCCAGGTCTGGAGTAACTGGAGAAGTTGACCAGTTCTCCAGAACTTTCAGGTGCATTTGCTTAAAACTTTTCCTTACAGTGAACTCTCAAGACCACAAGATTTTAAATTGAAGTCAGGTGTTATGAGAATATAAATTAGAATAGTTAGCAGGTTTTTTCCTTAAATAATGAAATCTAAAGGTGACTAGAGATGGAATAAAGGTCTGTAATTAAATGTCCTTCTGCCACTGTGTCATTGCAGTTGGATTCTTGTTTCCTTCTGGTTTCAGACAGCTCAGTAGCTTCCTGGTTGTGGCAAATTCTGCAAAGTCCTCTCTGATCCACAGAAAGTGTCTTTTCTGTTACTTCAGAGGCCGGAGTGTCAGCTCCCTACTTCTCCCAACAGTTTCTTTGCTTGGGCTGCAGGCACTCATTTTTTTGCTGAGCCCCTTCTCTTCTTGTAGCACCTTGTAGACTCTGGAACTTCCTCTCACTTGCTATTTGGTGACAAGGTAATACCACAGACAAGGTAATAAGTGGAGATACATTAAAAGTGATTAATCCTGGATCAAAACAGTCTAAATTCTACAAGAACACCCACTCTGAAATGAAATGAGGTCATTCTTGACTGGTGATAGCTCCCATGGCTGCGGTAAATCTTCTTCATTCTACGCAGAAACTCTTAGCATTCTTCCAGGCTGTGATCCCCAAATCTGTAGTGGATGGCTCCCCTAAGCCCCATGGCAAGATTTTTTTTAACCTTAGTCTTTCTGAGTAGGACTATTTTATGAGTCATTTTTATGATACTTCTATTCTAATTTCCTCTTAGTTTAAAACTTCTCCTGATGCTAGAGGAAATTATCAATCATTTTTCCTTTGTCCTCTGTGGTTATAGTTATTCCTGCTGTGTAGTTCAATGCTTGCTATCAAACATTAACTAACAGAGTGACATTTTTAGTAGTTGCATGTGGCCCACCTACTGCTGTTTTGAGTCCCCAAATCTGTTGCTGAGTGTGCAGAAAAGCCATGGTATTGATTGTGGCTATACTGATAAGGAATTTATTGCTGATGGGAACATTTGCAGTGGGGCTTTTTTAAAATGGCTTTTTCCAGAGAAGAAAATGGTAAAACCAAAATTCTTTACAGAAAGGGTATGCATTTCAAATATGTAATTGTAAACATAATTAAATATAATTTATTCTTTCATCTTGATATTCTGAACACAGAAAATTTCAAATGCATTTCTGAGGCAGTGAATTCAATCTTGTATCTTGTCCTTTGGAGGAATAATTTGCATTGCCAAATATGGTTTCTGAATTCTCCCAAATTAAAATTTCTGTTCTAGAAAGGGAATACTGAGGTTGAATTTGAACAATAGAAAACCAGAATGGAAATTTGCCAGCTGATCAGTAATTGCCTGACTGGACTTGCAGGTGAATTCTTCATTTAGGACCTCAGCATTTTTGTGGCAGTATAGGCAAGATCACTTCTTACTTTCCCATTGCTTATAGAGGAGAGATGGTTGAGCTGTCTAAAAGCCACCCTGGAATTGAGGTACACTTGGGGATCTTGTTGGCTTTGTAAAGGGTGGTGGCCCACTCATGGAGTGAATCATCATGTCAACTGGGAGATTTAAAAGCAAGTTTTAATTTGAGTAACAGTCATTTAAAAAAAAAATGCCCAAATGAAAACTTATTATAAAAGCAGACCATGATATGGGCTTCTGTATTTAATTCCAAAAACCAAAAGTGACCCACATTTTCTTTCACATTTCTTAAGGGAACTTTCATTCTAAAAATAATATCCAAGTTGAATTTGCTTAAGGACAAATGTGATGATGAATATTTCAGCATTACCTGAATGTTGATCTTTAACTAAACAAAAGAGAGAATAATGGTTTAAAAATTGTTTCAAGTCTAACAAAACATACTGTTTGGATAGTTGTATCCTCTCATTCCTTTATTTAAAATTAGCAGTGATCACTCTGAAATAGATACAGCTTTTGAGGGAATTTATATTTTTTTGTTTTGTTTACAGAGAGCCTTCCTTTAGCTACATCTCTGTCTTTTTTTTCAAAACAGTTTATGATATTAAATCAGAAAACAAAAGGAATAGTTTTTATATGTAGCAAGGCTATTTAATTTATTTTGCATTTTATTTTTCACTTGCTTGCATGTTAAAAATGCAGAAGTGTTCAGTTTCACAAAATGGTTCAAAGTTCAAGCCAAATACAAGAATCTCAAATTACATTTCTAAATACAGATTCAGAAAAAAAGGTAGTCTGACTGTCAAAGGTGAGGAGCACCTGCTATTGCCACAGATTTTGTCATCTATCTGGTTTAAAACCCATGAAGGTGTAGCTGCAGTAGCAGGTATGGATTGGGCTAGTGGAGAGCTCTGGGTCTTTGTCCTCACTTCTCAGGTAGAATTCATCAGCATTCTCCAACTAAAACCCTTGGTTCCAGGGTTGTGGCGCTCTCTTACCAGTATTTAAAGCTCGTAAATTGGGTGAAGCTTGGGTTTTGATGAACTTCTTAAACCTTTACATTCAGAAGTGCTATTTAAAGATTTTTATAAACTGTTTTAGAGTTGTGGGCTTTGGTCTTACCACTGTGCCATAACCCACTCAATTCATGTTGTTAACACAGACGCTGCTATCAGAAATCTTGCGACTCAAATTTAGAGTTTGATCTCACCTAGAGCATATGTTTGGCTACTAAGTAATAGATTGAACCCATCTCTCATCTGAGATGGAGGTTTTGATCAGCTCCTTTCATTCTGTTCCTTTCTACATATACACGTATATATGCTTAAGCTAAACCTGGTAATTATCTCTCTTGGCTGATTATTTTGGGGGCGATGATGCGAGAGTCATAAGCATTCATTTCTGTAGTGTTATCCCACTCCACCTCCTCACCATGTGTTGAACTGCTATGGTATTTTTGTTCGTCTCTTGTCTAGTCCTCTTCAGCCTTCTCTTTTCTCACCATGGACCTACAAGCTTATAAGAACTGAATCTTTTTTATTTTCTCCTTTCCCCTTTTTTTCTTCTCCCTTTTAACTGAATGTGTGTGAGTGAAATGAGGGAAGAAGAACATTGGTCTGCTTGCTTTGCGTTGGTGTTTACTATGAGTCATAACAACAGCTTGGTGCTCTTGAAAACTTTTCTGGTGGGAGAATCAACAGCATGGATGCAGCAAAAGAAACAGCAGAATGTACTGTACTTGCGGTTCTTTGACTCAAGGACATAATTGTGGATGATGGGAATGTATTTCGATAGAGGTTTGCACTTACTCATGCTACGGATATATAAAATTTCTGCTAAGGAAGCAAATTTGGTTGCTCAAAGTTTGCCCTGGCTGCATTGAAACTGGACTTACTGGGAGGGATTTTGGTGGTAGCTGACTTTTCATAGAGCTGCCTAAAATAGACTTGGTGTGAGAAGTAAGTCTAGAATGATTATTTTCACATTGGCAGTACATAGAAGCTTAACATGAGATGACGTATTCATCATGCTGCTCTCCAGTTATTCGCCTGGAATTACCCAGATTCAGACAGTTTAAGAACTATTTAATTCTTATGCCTGGAATTACCTTGTTCCCAAACTGCTCACAATTTCTTACAGTTATGTCAGAGACAAGGATTTGTCCTCCATTGGTACAGAACTGAGCGTATATTAGGATCTTAAATGACCGGTCATATGCTGTATGAAGACTATGCTGTCTTGATTTCTAGCTGAACAATCAATCAGCTACAAAACACTGTATCCCCTATTAAGTGACTGAAACAAACAGTAAAAGACAGTATTCAGCCCTGCGGCTGAAAGTCTGTTTATCATGGTAATAAACGAGACTCCAGATCACTATCTTGATGCAAAGTGCTATTGGACAATAATTTCCTGATTTGTCTGTGTTCAAAGAACTTAATGGTGTTACATGCAGCTTCCAAACTTGATTCCAGTTCCAACACTCGGCACAGAACACAGGGAGAACAACAAATATTGAGACATGATGTTAGGGTATTAGGGTAAGGTAGGTAATACAGTACATGTGAACTGAGACAGGAAAAAAAAATCAGGATAAAGTAGAAGGATACAGCCCGCTGGTTCCAATTGCACATCATAACCTCCAGTTTCCTACGTAAAATTTTAAAAATTGTTTGAACAAAAATTTCCCACACATAGTGGGAAAAAATGCTCACTAGACAAACAGTTTCAATGTTCAGCTCTGCTGGATGGTCAGTATTTGCCAGTTCCACAACCCATGCCATTTTACTGGCAGTAATTTTGCAAGTGAATAATGATGTTGGTTGCTAGTCAATCTCAGCTGTCCTAATCTACCAGTGAACAGACTAGACAATAAAGCAAGGAGATGGGGGCTACACTTGTCATTATAAAGATTCTTTCAAATTGATGGCTGTGCAACCACTCTGCATTCATACAGAAAATATTAATCAGTAATCCCGAGGAGCTGTTACTTTTATAGCAGAATAATGGTTGTGCATTGTGGAACTGCCAAATTCCACAATTTCCACAGAGCACATAAGAAATGACTGCCTGGCATATCATGATAGTCATGATACTTATGAATGCAAGATATTCGTGATACTTACGGATGCAGGAAAATAATTGCACAAACTTGACTGCTGAAAGAATATAGAAGATAATAAGTGATTTGTATCAGTACCAGCAGAATTGTTATGGGTACCTGGCATTGCCAATTTATAAGCAAGAAGCTGGCTGGAGTATTGGCCCAGAACATGCTGTCTTAGAATCTGTTTTCAGTAATAAGGCTAAAGAGAGCTAGAACTAGAAATGTCATTGATTGATTAAAACTCTGGGCTGTTTATGTTTCACAGTTAGGTGTCACTTTAGAAAAAAGTAAAATAGACCAAGAGCTGAGATAAGTATAGTATCAAGTTCTGAGTCTAAAGGCAATTATACTAATGCCAGAGTCACACCTGAGTGTGACTGATCTGAACTGCTTCCAGCAGCCAGGCAGAATCAGGGTGCATGCGACGTTAATGACTGTGCTGAACCTGATATCAAATGTTTCAGTGTTTGCTAAATATTAAACAGAAGAAAAGAAACATGAAAACATGACCTCTGTCAAAACAGTTCACCTCTTGTGAACAGAAGACTTCACATGGCTTCTTGACTCAGAAGAAAGATTGGTCTGGGGATAAATTTTTGGACTGTGGTAAAATGCTAGTTCTGCCACAGACCTCAACTGTGACTTTAGATTCACAGATTTTTAAGGGCAGAAGGGGTCATATACCTTGGCCTCCTGTATGATCCAGAATGCAAAACCTCACTCAAATCCTGCATCAAGCCTGTAATTTTTTTTTTTTTTTTGCTATGACATACGGTATAGAAAAATGCCTTGTCTTGATTTACATAGATTGAATAGTAACATACATTTCTAGTAAGCTCTCCTCAGAAGTTATTTGCTCTTACAGTCCAATGGTATGCTTTATTTCTAGTCCAGATTTCTCTCTGATGTTCATTATGCTGAGATTTCTATCAGAAGTGTCTTACTGATGGTGGTGCTTCTCTACTCTGACCAAGGGGGCTAATTAAACATTCTCTGGGATAGATTAAGTTGCTTAGTCATAGTTGCATATTTTGTGAACTTGTGTCTTTCTTGCAGTTTTTTCCTAAGTCACTTCTAATTCTTCACTTGCAGTGTGGGTTCCTACATTTGTCACAGCATTGCATTTGCAGCTTCAGTTCAGTCAATGATCTGCCATGATCCTCAGCATCCTCCTAAATTTGAGATTAGAGTCCTCCACCTGTTATGTGCTTTGGCATATGTTCTTTTTAACTAGATTTGTATTTGGCTGTATTAAAATTGATGTTACTTAAATGAACCTGTTTCACCAAAGCCATTCAAATCAATCTGATCTGTCGCCACAATTCTTTTCCACTCCGTTGCCCTTTTGTCATCTGCATGTGTTGGACCTTTTCTTCTGGTTTATTCATAAAGACATGGGTTTGCATGAGGACTCATGGTCAGTTCAGAAGTAATCCCTGCCAGTCTTGACAAAAAGATTCTCACAGCACCGTGGTCTGACATTTATAGTTACTGTTGAGACCCATCCATCAACCAATCCTCACTCTGTTTAGTATAGTTATGCATTGTACTATTATTCCTTTATTATGTGACACAAATAAATAGTTTATTACAATGTTTCTAAGAGGTTTTATTAACATACCATTAACTGAAACATGACTTAACCAAATACGTAGTCCCATCAAGGTTTAAGACCTGTTTTCCATAAAACAGTGATGATCATTATATTGTGGCTGTATTCTGAATCAGTCTCTTTACTGCTTTGGCTGTGATGATAATGCACTAACTGACATAGAGTTACCCAGGTCATTGTCTTTATCATTTTTTTATTGCTAGCCCACCTCTATCTTTTTTTCCAGTAATTTGATTCATCTCTAATAATTACTATTTTTATTACAGATTATTTTTAATGTGATACATAAAGAACAATAAAAGGTGCCATTTGTGCCAGGCAGTGAAGAAACATGAAGTAGCACAGGTCCCTTGTCCTAAATGGTTTACCTTCTAAGTGGAAGAAAAGAGTCAACAATGGAGTGGAAATTATCACGTTAATTCCGTAGGCA
The DNA here is from genome assembly GCF_000737465.1 of Haliaeetus leucocephalus. NCBI lineage: Eukaryota > Metazoa > Chordata > Aves > Accipitriformes > Accipitridae > Haliaeetus > Haliaeetus leucocephalus. The sequence continues at coordinate 1,344,629 of NW_010972753.1, forward strand.
AGGTAAAGGTATTACCATTTATCAGATCAACTAACATGCATGGAAAAACTGGTTGCTCCAGCTCTGAAACAGAAACAACAAACTTTAAAGTGAAGTAGAAATTTAGAGAAAATGATCTGCATTTTAGTTAATGTATAGATATTTCTATGATGAAGTGAGTGTCCCTACAGTGTAGGGGAGGGCAGAGCATTTTGTATACTTTGACTTTAACAAGAGCTTTGAGACAGTCTTTTTATCACCAGATTAGTGAGATACATGCTGGGTAAGCGGGCAATAAGGTAGGTAGAAACTGACTGGACTGCTGGGATCAAAAAGTCCTGTTTAGTGATGTGAAGTCCAGCTCGTGGACACTAACTGATAGTTCCCCTCAAGGATCTGTTACTGGGACCCATGACACCATCCGTGACACCAAAGTGAGCGGGAGCGTTGATCTGCTCGAGGGTAGGAAGGCTCTACAGGTGGATCTGAACAGGCTGGATTGATGGGCTGAGACCAACTGTATGAGGTTCAACAAGGCCACGTGCTGGGTCCTGCACTTGGGTCACAACAACCCCATGCAGCGCTACAGGCTTGGGGAAGAGTGGCTGGAAAGATGCCCGGCAGGAAAAGACCTGGGGGTGCTGGTCAACAACCGGCTGAATATGACCCAGCAGCGTGCCCAGGTGGCCAAGAAGGCCAACGACATCCTGGCCTGTATCAGAAATAGTGTGGCCAGCAGGAGCAGGGCGGTGATCATCCCCCTGTACTCGGCACTGGTGAGGCCGCACCTCGAGTACTGTGTTCAGTTTTGGGCCCCTCACTACAAGAAGGACCTTGAGGTGCTGGAGCGTGTCCAGAGAAGGGCAACAAAGCTGGTGAAGGGTCTGGAGCACAAGTCCTATGAGGAGTGGCTGAGGGAACTGGGGTTGTTCAGTCTGGAGAAAAGGAGGCTGAGGGGAGACCTCATCGCTCTCGACAGCTACCTGAAAGGAGGTTGTAGTGAGGTGGGCGCTGGTCTCTGCTATCAAGTAACTAGAGATAGGACTGGAGGAAATGGCCTCAAGTTGCGGCAGAGGACGTTTAGATTAGATATTAGGAAAAATTTCTTTACTGAAAGGATTGTCACATATTGGAACGGGCTGCCCAGGGAAGTGGTGGAGTCACCATCCCTGGAGGTATTCAAAAAGTGCGTAGACAAGGCACTTCAGGACATGGTTTAGTGGGCGTGGTTAATAGTTGGACCTGATGATCTTAAAAGTCTTTTCCAACCTAAATGATTCTATGATTCTATCCTGTTTAATATCTCCATTGACGACCTGGATGACAGGACAGAAGCGCTCTCAGCAGTTTGCTGGTGACACCCATTTGGGGGGAGTGGCAAATACATCGAGGGCAGGGCTGCTATTCAGAGGGACCAGGATGGGCTAGAGAAATAGACTGATAGGAACTTCATGAAGGTCAAGAAAAAGAAAAGCAGAATCTCATATCTTGGAAGGAATAACCCCATATGGCAATAAAGGCTGGAGGACAACTGTCTCATAGTCCAGGTAGTCAAGAAGTTGAACATGAGACAGCAGTGTGCCCTTGCAGCAAGGAAGGGCAATAACCTCCTGGGTTGTATTGGTACAAGGCTGTATCAGTCCTGGGCTGTATTAGCTCCCCAGTACCAGAGAGGGATGCACGTATTGGAGCAAGTCCAGCAAAAGGCCACAAAGATGAGTAAGGAATTGGAGCATCTGTCATATGAGGAGAGGCTGAGAGAGCTGGGACTGTTCAGCCTGGTGAAGAGAAGGCTCAGGGAGAATGTCATCAATGTGTCTAAATACCTGATGGAGATGAGTAAAGAAGGTGGAGCCAGACTCTTCCCGATAGCAGCTAGAGTGAGAGGCAATAGGCACAAATTGAAATATATGGAATTGCATGTAAACGTAAGAAAAAAATCTTTTTGCTGTGAGGGTTGTCAAACACTGGCACAGGTTGTCCAGAGAGGTTGTAGAGTCTCCATTCTTGAAAGTACTCAAAACCTGACTGGACACAGCCCTGACCAACCTGCTGTAGCTGACACTGCTTTGAGCAGAGGGTTGGACTGGATGTTCTCCAGAGGTGACCTCCAGCCTCAGCCGGACTGTGATTCTGTGAATTCTGGAATCCAAAGACATGGTCTGTACCAGTTCCCTCTTAGTTTGTGGTTTGTTCTATGGAGAATCTTCTCTGAGACAGTGCCCTAGCCATTTTTCCTCAAAATTTTAAACTGTCATGTATCTAATCTCACTGACTTTAAAAATGTTAATTATTTTAGTTGCTGTACAATGTCTTCAGTAACTTGGGACAGTCAGGAGGTGCTTATATCAATGTAAAACCAGAAAACAGCACACTGCTTCTTCCCAAGAAGAAAACACTTCTTTCTGAATTTGAATAATCCTGTTTTTTTATAAAGGCCAGTCAGCTAGAAACTTATGCAGATAATCATCTAAGTCTGCCCTTTCCCAAAACTGGAGGTACAAGCCTCTGTAATATGTTTCCCTATCTGCAAAACTTGTGGTATGTATCAACTCTGAAAGATTGTGCAGGATGAGAGTTCATGTTGTTATGTTGGTGTCTGAAGATAGTTGGACCCTAAGAAGTCTAGGAATGTAAAACAGAAAGAGGCAAGACAAAATGATATTACCCTTCCAGGTGACTGTTTCCCTAATTGTCAGTTTTTGAACGTTTGCTGTGTTGGTCACATCCTGCCTCAGATCATCAGCCGTGTGGATTGATAAGATTCCAAGATTTGGTGGTCTGGAGTTGGTCTAATGGATTAATGTATTTGTATGCAAAATAAAATATAAAATAAACTAATCACTGAGGGTTGGAACAATTACTGTAGGCTGCTAACCATATGTGAGAGCAAAGTGCGTGACTTTCATATGATTAGAATGAATCAGAGGTAGCCCACTCTGTGTATTGCAGTGACAGTCCTATTAAATGAATTTGTAGAAGCTGAGTGTTTGGAGTGCTTTAGATGGTATTAACCATAGATCTTTTAGAATGAGGGTTGTTCCTGTTTACAGCACCTTGATTAATGTGTAGTGTGTGGTCTGCCCCTCCAGATTCTTCGTGATTGCCGAGTTTGAATGAGGCCATAAAAGAAAAAAAAGATACAGATGCTTTTCAAGTACATGGACATCAAATGGAGCTAAAGTCACTGAACATGGCATTTTGTTATGTCCACTGGCTTGCAACATAAGAATCTAAATATAGAAATAATTAAAGGCATGCTTGTAATTTCACTAAAATAAGTGCCAGGGTTCCTGCAGTGTCTGATGGGAGTAAGATCAGACCCTTATTGTCCTCAGTCATTGTTAAACAATATAGAAAGGTATTGCTAAGTAATTAGGAGATTTGGGCTTTTGCCATTTTTAATTCTGTGAAATTTTGGGCTATTATTATGTATGGTATTCTTTTAACTCTTGATGTATGTTGTTATGTAAGCCCCATATCTCATCATGCAGCAAACATCTGCAAGAGTTTGGAGTTCAAAGTGTTGTGAAAATACACTGGGTCTAGAAATTAATAAACATACACAAATTTATTGGATTTGCAAGTATTAAATTAATTGTAATTTTTTTCCTCTTACAAAAAAAAGTGCAATTTATTTTCATAAAAGTAAGTAATTGGCACGTAACAACCCACCTCCTCATGAACAGTAGTTTTCATAAAAGATGCCTGTTAAAAATGAAGTCTTAAACCTCTCTGGTGTTTCTCACTGAAAAAAATGGAACATATAGCTGTTGTCAAGTAATAGAAGAGTAATGTATTCAAGCAAACAAACAACGATAACTAAAAAATTCCTGCCACCATGGAAGCAGTAGACTAAGGAATCAAAACCAGAGCCAACTGAATGGCACTCAGAAAGCTAGAGGTGAAATTCACTATGGAGTCAACATAGTCAGTTGTGCATTTATCTGGGGCTCATCATCCTAAAGCAGAATTGAATTAGAGAAGCTAACCTCCCAGAGGTTGTCTCTAAATTGACAATATTTCAGTTTGAGTGCCTTTCAGGTGTAAAAAAAGCGCCATCTTTCTGTATCTGGCCTTTCTTTTTGTCTTCACCTTCTCTGATTTTTTAATTTTGTTTTCTGACGCTTGTCACCACACAGGTTTCTGCAGTGATCTTTTTTGTAAGAGAACCCGTCCCATTGAAAAGTAATTTTCTGACTCATGCCATCAGCTTCTAGTTATCTAACCAACATAATCTTAATTTAACATTAAGCTTGGGCCTAATGGTCTGTGTACATTGGTATAGGCAAAACTACCCAAGCTTACACATTGCCCAAGTCTTGACATTTTAATTCAGATCAGTCATTAAAAAAGAAGAGGCTGGACTGAATTTACTCCTGTTTTGTGTTATGGGAATTAGGTGGCAAGTAGGGAAGGTATATATCTTAGTTATAAACCAGCTGGAGGTCAGTGTGGTGTCACCAGTGTTTTAAGCTGGAGCAGCCCTGGAAGGCATGTTGCAGTGTACAGTCCCTGTGCACGAATGCACCATTGGGATAACCTCTTTGTCTGGCCCTGTGTTGAGAAGCATTAGTCACTTGCAGCATATTTCATATGTTACTGCACTTAAAATGTTGGCTCCACATGTTCCATTCTTCATGTCGTCATGAAAAACAGAAATACAACTGCAGCAGGCAACTGTTCAGTTAATCACGCATAATTTCATGTGTTCATTTTGCAGCCTTACAAAGTAGTGCTTGGAAATGCATGCCTTACGTAATGAGAGAAAGAGACAAGGGATGTATTAGGAAGAGAAAGAAGGCTATGAGGACTTAAGAGTGGGAAGATAGGAGGAAAGGTAGTCTCTTGGGTAACCTTTATATCAATTTTACACACTTGCAATCTGTGCTGGTAAATTCTTAGTTTTTCACAGGCAGCTTGTGGGATATGCATGTGAAAATGTGATATTTTTAAACAGAACCTCACACTGGAAACACTCTAGAAAGTCTGGGGGATATAGATGGAGGGATAGGAAGCATGAGAAGGCTATACTCTCCAGGTATCATCTAACAGGTTATAGCCAGAGCCAGTAAGAGATCTTAAATATCCTGACTTTTATCAGGTGCCTAATCCACTAGATGCCACTTATTTAGGTAATATTGACACATTTAATATGGACTGATTTATCAGCTGCTGCTGTGGTCCTTTAGTGCCTGGCATATTTACTCACGTTTATGCTGAGTCTGAACTTTGCAGCTTCAGACCAAGTTGGGTATCACTGAAATACATACTTGAGCAAAGTCTCTCATATTAGTATTGCTGACATCGGACAGCTCTAAGTCTTGTCTGAACATTTAGCTAACTAACTTCTAGGTTAAGAAATGAACTGTTTTTAAAAGATAGCTTAGGTGTAATTTTCAAAGTTGATCTAACAGGAAATTTTTCTGAGCACTTTCACCTATGCTTGGCATCATATAGAGATGAATCAAACATCTGCAAAATCCTGCTGCATTCAATGGAAGGAGATAACATTAAGGTTCTCCTGCTATGCTGTGTCTCTGGTTATTTCCCTTTGCTGTGTCTCGGGTTATTTCCCCATGGATGGTTTAAACTGAGAAGGACTTACCTAAAATAATCAGCATCTTAATTTTTTTTTTTTTTTTGGTGCAAATTATTATTTAAAAGTGTGTCTACAGGAAGCAATTAGCAGAGATTGGATATACCAGTCTTGCCAAGAGGAAATGAGAAACTGCATACATTGTTTGTGGAAGATACTCTTCTGGAAATCATAATTCAATACTGTTCCTGTCGAGCAGGAAGACTGCCTGTAATTTTGTGTGTAATGTGCTTGTAAATTTTATACGTTAATAGAAAAGGCATCCCAGCGTCAACAGCAGGAGAAAACAGCTGGACAGTGAAAGGGTGGCTGCCAACCACACAGTAGAAGGTGCTTCAGACTGTGCCACAGGAAAGAATTAAAAAATAAACCTAGTGTGGGAGGAAAATATTAAACTTGCTGAGGAAGCAGTGGCTTAAGTCCGCATCCAAAGAAAGCAGCCTTTTTTTCACTCTCAAGGTCTGCAGGGTTAACCTGCTTCTTTTTTGTAAGTGTATACTTCTTACAGTTTGCATGTCTACTTCAACATGAATAAGATATTTTGAGAGTCCCTGTGTGCAAAAGTGTTGGTGGCCTGGGGTAGGTATGGTGGAATTTTGGGGGGAGAAGTTATAAGGATTGCTTATGTTTATACCCATTGGGCCTTGAGATAAACTTCAAAGATAACATGTAGAAAATTGCTTCTTGAATTCAGTAGTTACAGATGTACTCCTAACGCCTGGGCTTAGTAGCAGCTTCCCAGGAGGGAATACTGTCTCTGATGCCTGGTTTACTTGGAGGCTTGAGGAAATAACTTTCTTGTTTCAGACTTCTCAGAAGCAGACATGACTTAAGGAGGGCTTTTCTGACCCATAGCACTCTCCACGCAGGCTGTTTTCTGATGTATATTAATCAAAGTAGCTCAGGGATCCCCCTATTTAACAGTGATATGAAAATAAAAAAATCACCATTTGTAGAGAACTCTGTATACAGAAATCTGTATATAAAGATTTTATTTTTTCAGTGGTGGGAAAAATAATCTAATCATACTGGCTTTTGATTGAAGTAGTTCCTTCCCTGCAACTAGTAACAGTGTTTGTAAACTGTAGCATGAGAAATTATTATTATTAGCAGAATAATCACAGTATGGTTACAATACAGTCAGTCTGTTGAACTTCTGAGGAAAAAAATCTTGCTTTTTTTGCAGATCAATGTATTTCAGGGCTAAGTATGTCTCTAAAGTATAAGGCCAAATAAAGGTATGTGCCAGCGCCACTGGAAATTATAGACATGAAAATGTCTAGTATTTCAGGTAGTTTGAGCTATATAGTGTACTCTGAGTACAGTACTGTACTACTGATGATGGTTTTGCTTGGACTGTTTAATTTTAAATGCAAACCTTGGTCTTCCCCAAAAGGACAAGGAAAGAAGAAGAAGCTAAGAAAAGCAAAGAGCTAAGAAAAGAAGCAAATTTCACATCAGATAAAATATATTTTTCCAGTAGTTACTGAAATAGTGCTGTATTTATGCTTTGCCTTTTCTATCTCAAAGGGAAAATAGCATGTAAACAAGAAGTTTCACTTCAGTGGGAACTAATTGTTAAACTGATTAATACAACTAATTATTAGACTGAGAACACAACTTTCAGCATAAGCTGGAACATGGATCTTTGGAGAGAATAAAATAAAGAATGCCAGAGAAAAAAAGATACATAACTCCAAAAAGATGCACTTCCTTCTTTCAAGCCAAATAAATCAAAGAAACTACAGTCACATTGATCTGGAAAACACTGCTATTGCCCTATCTTCTTCATCCTTTGTAGGCGCATTTTGCTATCAAATTTATCCATAGGCCAAAATATTCAGTTTGGGTGGCTTGCATTTCTGCCTAAAAATATGCATGTGAGATCCTAAATGGAAGTAATCTGATTTTCAGAGTAATCTGAAATTATCATAAAGACTACATAGACTTGAAGATGCTCCTTGCTTGTGGAATTCAAGCTACTTGTTTTGGACACTAAATACAGGAACAGTAGCCTCTGCTTACATAATTTTATTTTCATATATGTTAGTGCTAATGTTTAGCCACATAAACTGGTAGCTAGTTTTTATGTAAATTAAAATAATTTCTATGTTCCCATATGTTTTTTTCCATTATATTCTCCCAGTTGCCATCATATACTTCAGTTGCAACTGCTGTAAAATTTGGGCTGTTTCACTGCAGGGAGGAAAGATCTTTGGTCTCTCACAGCAATGAACTGTGGATTTAGTGATTTGTCACTAAATAGCAGTGGTAATGTATTGCATTTTCTTTTTCTGCCTATGATTTTCATATATTCCCCAGAAACATTTTTTTCTTGGCAATAAGTCTCATGTGAGGTTGTTCAGTTTCCAGTTGACGGAGTGTCGGCCTGTACCTCTCTGCAAAGACATGGCTGAAAAGAAGCATGGGAACATCCAGGCAAACTCTGCCTGGACAATGTTGTAAGCAGTCTCATCAGTGAGCAGTGTTTGGGAGGTATGAAGGTGTTAGAACTGGTGACTTTACAATCTGTGGAAAAAGAGAGATATCTGGAGGAAGGAAACCCAGACTAGAGAAAACAGAGACATCCCGAATTGGACCAAGCACCCTGTGTTGTGTCTGGTTCTTTTCTGTTATTCTACAGAGATTTTGATGTCTTTTGATGCCTTTGCCTTGTCTAAGCTGGTGGAAAGGAAGGAGAAAAAAACTGCCTAAGTGAGATGGTCTCCTGATAGGATACGTATTTTTCAGAGATGGTGCTCAAAATTTTATGGGCTGTGGGAAACACCAGCATTCCAGAAATTCAGCATGAATAGCATGATATTACTGATATGTTAGGAGGGACTGTGTGAGGAGCATCTTCTTCCATTCATCTGCTTTCAGTTTGTAGCACAGGTGCATTTCTGGCTAGTTTCACTCTGGTCAAGGCACTTCGCGGTTGATGATGGGTACAAGTGTAGTGTGTTTCTCAGGGAGGTTTCACTGATGTTTCTTTCTCAGGTCAGGTGTGTGCATTTGTGCTTTTCCAAAGATCTAAAAAAAATTGATTTAGGTTGAAAGTACTTGATTGTTCTTTGTACATAGATAAGAGGGAGGAAAAATGTGGGGGTAGGGATAGACACAAAGGAAACTGGGAGTCATTCAATGCATCTTTGGCACTTTATGGCATGTACTCTTAGCTTTACGAATTTAAACTCCTGTCATCTTAATATAGCCTGTAATTATTCCTCAGGGTACTTAAATTATTGAATGCCTATTTAAAGTAACTAATAAGCTGTCTTTGACAGTTTTGTGATTCAAGTTCTATCGATATTAATGTAAAGCTACCAATTTTTTTCCTCTTCAGTGAATATTTCCCAATAATTTGATGAAATTAATCAAATTTTTTCATGATGAAGTTGATTTATTATTGGTATATTTGTGCTTTACTAGAAAAAAAATATGTATCTGCACAAGCTTGCATAAATTTGGTACACATTAAACCGAAAATTAGACAAGTTGTGCTTTTTTCTTTTAAGTGCCATTGTTTGGATTCTTGCAGTAAGGCTAGGCACTGTTGCAATTTAAAATGATCACAAGCTACAAATTATTGATTAGAAATATTTCACTGCATTGAAAGCTCATTTTCAAGATGAATATATTTAATAGCATGCCTGTATTGTGGAGTAAGTAGTACTTTGCTACAATCATGCAAAGCAATGGCTGCTATGTTTCCTATAACTGCAGTTGGGAAAAATACCTTATGACGAAGCTAAAATCCCTTAAGGGTGTATGTGTTTGTGTACTGTACATCACATGTGTTGCATGAGTTCTACCCTCCTCCCCCTTCCTTGAAGTAGGTCTTTCTCAGGCCTTTCATCAGCCTCTGACAAAACTAGTAATGGTCAAAGTTGTGTGGGTTCAACTGATGGGTATTGGTAGGTATGGTAAGAACCACCTAACTCTGCTAAGAGCTCAAGGAGGAGGTCCAGGCACCTCACCCCTTTTGGGTTAGTTTAGCACCTGTATTGGGGTGACTATCCCTGTGCAGGGGCAGCGCTGGTTGAGGCTGATCTGTGACCCACTTTCTTCTCACTTTTCTTCACTAGTCTTACTCATAAAAATACCAACCCTGTGATACCTGTGGTTCATCAGAAAATGTTTTGAAAATAGCTGTCTTCATTTCTGGCAAGTGTAAGGTATTCACCTTTGTTTTTACTTCTGGTTTCCCCTCCTTCCTTCCTTCCAGAAATGGAATAGAATAAAAAGCTGGAAACTGTGACAGTAGAAAACAGGTTTGATTTAAAAAATACCATGTTAAGGCTATGCTGGTGTGTCAGTAACTGGCTGACTGTGCTTTCGCTTTTTGTGCTGTGTGATGGGTTGACCCTGGCTGGACGCCAGGCGCCCACCAAAGCCGTTCTATCACTCCCCCATCCTCAGCTGGACAGGGGAGAGAAAAATATAACAAAAAACTTGCGGGTCGAGATAAGGACAGGAGAGATCATTCACTAATTACCATCACGGGCAAAACAGACTCAGCTTAGGGAAAATTAGCTCACTTTTTATTACAAATCAGCCAGAGTAAGGTAAATGAGAAATAACACCAAATCCCAGAACACCTTCCCTCCACCCCTCCCTTCTTCCCGGGCACAACTTCCCTCCCGGATTTCTCCACCAAGCCCCCCCAGCAGCACAAGGGGAACAGGGATGGGGTTTACGGTCATCACATGTTATTTTCTGCCGCTTCACCTCCTCAGGGCGAGGGCTCGTCACACTCTTCCCCTGCTCCAACGTGGGGTCCCACCCACGGGAGACAGTCCTCCACAAACTTTCTCCAACGTGGGCCATTCCCACGGGCTGCAGTTCTTCATGAACTGCTCCAGCATGGGTCCTTTCCACGGTGTGCAGTCCTTCAGGCACAGACTGCTCCAGCGTGGGTCCCCCACGGGGTCACAAGTCCTGCCAGAAAACCTGCTCCGTGGGCTCCTCTCTCCACAGATCCGCAGGTCCTGCCAGGAACCTGCTCCAGCGCAGGGTTCCCACGGGGTCACAGCCTCCTTCAGGACCCCCCCTGCTCCGGCGTGGGGTCCTCCACGGGCTGCAGGTGGATATCGGCCCCCCCATGGACCTCCCTGGACTGCAGGGGGCCAGCCTTCCTCACCAGGGTCTTCACCACGGGCTGCAGGGGAATCTTCGCTCCGGCGCCTGGAGCATCTCCTCCCCCTCCTTCTGCACTGACCTTGGTGTCCACAGGCTTGTTTCTCTTACATGTTCTCACTCTCTCTCCGGTGGCTGTTTTTCGCGTCCCCACTTTTTTTTCCTTCTTAAAAATGTTATCACAGAGGCGTTACCACTATCACTGATTGGCTCGGCCTTGGCCGGTGGCAGGTCCGTCTTAGAGCCAGCTGGAATAGGCTCGCTCTCTCTCGAACACAGGGGAAGCTTCCAGCAGCTTCTTACAGGAGCCACCCCTGTAACCCCCCCCCGCTACCAAAACCTTGCCACATAAAACCAATACAGCTGACAGGAGGATATGAAACTGGTAGTGCAGCACAGAAGTTGGAGTGTCTGCTGGAATAAGTTCTGTGCCCTGGGATGAACTTGGCTTACCAAGTTGTTTAACAGGGTCTCAGTACTTTGCGACACCAGTGTCTAACTGTAGGAGCTGTTCCGAAGCAAGCATAGGCCTTGTAGAAATCTACAGGGCTCAGCATCGGTCTTGTGAGAAGAGACTGAAAGAGATGGTCTTTCAGCCTAATGGTCACTGAGAAAGGCAGAAGGAGGAACCAGTGGATAGCAGGTTTAAAAAGAAAGATGTAGATCAGAAGTAAGAAGCTCCTAAGAGGAAAGAAAAACCTTTTGGAAGGTTCCCTTGTGAAGAAATTACATCTAGCACAGGAAAAGCAAGAAGCAAAATCATGCAAGTGAGTTTTAAAAATTCCATTATGCCTTTTAGAGGAGAGTGTTTAATTATCTCCAGCACAAAGCAACATTTCAGTCCTAATCATTTCCTAAGCAAGAAGCAAATGAGGTAGATAAGCATCACCTGTAATGTTACTTCTGGTGGCAAAGAGTTGGAAACTTTCAGGTGTTTCTCATTTTCTGGAACTATAACAGGGCTAATCTGAGAACTGCAAAGGGAAAAGAAATTAGACAATTTTTTTTTGTTCCCAGAGAATTGTGCCTGGGCAGAGGCCAAATCTAAGTTGTAATCAGCAACTCAGGTTCTTCTGTTTGTGAAAGGTAAACTGTCCATCCATTAAAGTTTTATTTTCCTTGTGGGGCAGATCAATAGCTGAATAATTGATGGCTGACTAATTAACAGCTGAATTATTGAAGATTTAAAATGTGAATTTCATAATGTGAGATGGTTAGAGACTGGGACAGGTGCCAGGGGAAGTTTCAAGTAAATGAATGGAAGTAGTCAGATAGAGTTAGTCAAGACCCTTTACTGAAGTTAAGATTATGCCTGTCAATCCTTGTTCTGTGTATCCTCAACCTGTCCTTTCTATAAGTAATAAACCTTTTTTTCCTTCAGGCACTGGGGTCCTAGCTTTCCCATTTCCCAGTAAGTCCTGCTGCCAGCTCCTCTCAGCAAACACAAATTTACACAATGTCATGATTCCATTCAAAATTATAAAACAAGTCAGGGCCTGATTTTGCAAAAGTTTTTCTCTTTTGTGACTTGACTGAATCTTCCCTGAAATCAACAGGACTGGATTAGAAGCAGACTGCTCCTGTGCTGTGGGTTGGAGAAACCTTAAGTGTAGTATTAACATACTTTTATTTTTCTAACTATTCCATTTGTAATATAAGTTAAAATGAGTATCTTGGTATTTGGCTATGTCTTTAAGGTACAGCCTGCTATTAGGAGCAGACCAAGACTTGGAGTGGACATATGAGCAATTCTGTAACTGTCTTTTAAGCAATTTCAGTGATTCTTAATTTTTGTAACCCAGAGTATGACCACCATTCTCAGCTAGCATGCACGGTTGTGTATCTTAGCAGAAGGTGAAAGGGAGGGACTGTGGCTGAAAACATATGGACCTCTATTCTGGGGAACATTTATGCAAGATTTTCAGAACTGCCTCATGAGTGTGCATTAATGCCTCTGTTTTACCCATATGAATTAGAGGGAAATTTTATGGTCTCCCTTGTATTTAGGCCAGCTCGTGCTTTCCACTATAAAGGCAATCTTTTATTTGAGAGGTCTCAAAGATGGCTGTTTATAGCTCATCTTTGATGATCAGCAGAGCGATTTTCTGTTTTAAAACTCATTGTTTCTTGCTTCTCTCAGCAAAGATTTGTATCTAGAGAAAACAATTGTATATTGCAGCATAAATGGTGTACTACAAACACCATGAAGATGATAAACCAACAAGTGCACACACATAGACAGCTAAAGGAATATCAAGTCTGCAAACTCTAGCAGTAGATAGTTAGGAAATGCCATATTTACGATGCATCAAAGTGCATTGAGAAAGGGTGGACTCAAGGGAGAGCATTTGTTATTTAATTGTATAAAATAGCATTTTTTTGCAGTTTAACAACTTGAAGCTTCCTGGAACATATGTTTACAGAGCCTGGCAAAAAAAATGATGTTAAGACTTGCATTGTATGTGCTATGGTCATAAAGGGCAGACCTGAATTCTCAAATTAAAATACAGGAGATAATGATATGCTACAAAAGTAATATGAAGTGATGAACTTGCAAAGGAGTGCAGTTTTCCTGGTTTTAGTTAGTGATGTAGGCATTTCTGTGCTAATTAGTAACAGATTATTTGCTGGACTAACAAATTTGTTAATTAAAGTACGTGAAAAGTGAATAATTTTGTAAAATTCACTTATTCATTGTGCAGGTTTCCCTCTGGGATCTTTCTAATTAGGGCATTAGAGACTAAAGGAAGAGTAATTGAGAACTGAATTGTGTTGGGAAGGGTGATAAATATAATGGGGAGTCATAGTTTGTTTTGGGATGGTCTTAAATGGAAATTTTGTTATATTAGATAAGGGATCACAAAATCCCTATTTAATATCATGTAAGGGAATCTAACATAGTATCAAATGCATAGTAGCTTTTGACAGAGAGAGGTTGCTGTGTATTTTAGACATGAAGCTCGCTCTTATTTGGGCTGAAGACACGTAATTCTTTCTCCTCATCAGAGTCCAGAGCGCTGGCTGTCAGTGAGTGATGAAGGAAAGGATAGAGGGTATTCACCTGGGTGCTCTGGCACCTCCTGATTTTTGAGTACCGTTGGATAGCTCTTGTTTGTAATCTTGTGAAACTGCAGCTTCATGTGAAGTATGCAGGACATGCTGTAAGAGAGAGTGTTCCACAACCCTGTTCTGAAAACAGAAGAGAAAACCTCTTCTGGGAACTGACAGTAAAAGGACACTTTTAAGTTAGAATTGGAAGTTTCATGGGGCTCTTTTTATTGCCCTGTATTGATCTGGTGCACAGCACAGCAAACATCTTGATCATGGGCACCATTGCAGTAACGGTGGTGCTGCTGATAATGACAGCAGAAGCCCAAGAGTGAACTTAAGTTGGAATTTCTGCTCACTCTTTCTGTCACAGTGTGTTCTTGAACAGCCAGCTGAATTCCTAAAGGAGTTTTGTATGAAGCATAGTGGATTCCAATGTATCTTTTTTTCCAGTTTTCTCCCTTATCTGCCCTCTAAAAGGCATCACAAAAACTACACAAACACTTAGCAAACACTGATATTTTTACAGAAAGTTTAACTTGCACAGTGCAATGATTTCCTTTGCAATTTCTGGTTGGCAAAATTATTGGCTTGCTTTCATGGAATATTGGCTCAGGACATAGTAAAATAAGGATGAACGGTAAGAAATCAGATTGTTTCTCGGGCTAATCCGTGCTGGGGGTGCCATTACTGTACACTAGGCATGCCTTTGTGACAGTCATCTTATTTAATTCAAATTGCATAATTTGGTTTTTCTTGAGCTATCCTACTGAAGGGCATTTCAGTGCAGAAGAAGGGCATCCATTTTAGGAAGGAACACAAAACAGCTAGCCTTGTTTAAGTTCTGTATGTACCAGCTAGAAAAATCCTCTGAGGGAAAAACACCTTCTCTTATACGACTTGGGTGTATGTTATGATTCTTTATCTATCTTGTATCTCACTATAAAACTCTGTATGGTCTTATTAAGAGCATAGAATATTAAACAGTTACAATGTCTTTCATTGTTGAAGGAAGCTCCGCTAGTAAGCTTTGTAATTTTGGAAAGGTTTATGTTTCATTCCAACACTGATTTAATAGTTCCTCAAGTAGATAGGTCATGTCAAATTAAATATAGAAAACATAAATTATTATATTAAGATCTCTATACGTAATTTAATTCATAAACCTCAAAACCAGAAGCTGTTGGTGAAGACTGTGCTATTGGGATGAAGGCTGCAGTTGGTAAGAAGTGTTTTCTTAGTAATGGTTTTCTCATTTTTAAAAATTCCAATCATTCCCACCTCCTCACACAGTAGAAAAAATTAGACACCACAGACATCTATAAATTCCCATGCATCGTAGACGTCCAGTTCCTCTGTTCTCTGTTGTTGTAGGTCTTAAGAGACCATTGAGTGTTAGGATTTTCTTCACCAGCAGAAGTCATAAAAACTTCTTTCATTTAAGTTTTCAGAGAACAGCATTCCTTCCACTCATCTCTCCATGGACACCTCTAAAAGCCTTTCTCTAGAATTTATGAAAACAGACAAAAAATCATTCTTGTATGTGCACAATCATGGGTAAAAATTCTGTCCTTTGTCACTGGCCTCATAGAAAAAAGCTGATCTTTGCCATAGAGCTGTCCAGAGGGCAAGAATTCATTCTTAGTGACTTTCAAGGGTTTGTGTTTTGTTTTCATTCCAATGCATGTTGTTATTTGTGCATGACCAAAACCTTCCAAGTGCTGTTTGGAAACAGAATTATGATTTTGCATTTTGGTTTGCAGCCAGGACCATTCAATGGAGGAAGGTTCTTATGTTTCACTAGTTGCTCTCTCTTGGTCAGTACTGGCTTCAAAATCCTTTCCTGATGATACTTCCATATGTCTATGGAGCATTTCATTTGCAACAAGGCCACCAAATAGTTCTGCTCTTTACAGTCCAGGCCCTTGGAACAGGATGAATTGTTATGTTGAAAAAACAAACTCATGGGGATGAGAAAATTTTGGATTGTTTTGCTTTATTTTTAAGATGCAAAAGAAACTATTTGCAGAAATCTCTGTAAGAAAAAATATATGTATTTTTGAGAGGCTAAATTGTCCCCATTAAGGTGAAACATAAATGTGTGGAGAATAAAAAAGCCATGGGGTAAAAGAAGGGCAAGAGAAAGAACTGGATCAAAACTACTTTTTTACCGCTACTTTGAATGCTCTATTTCTAGAAGCTTGCCAGAAGTGCTAATTAGTCTGTAAATGCATGTCACAGTACAGGTCTGTTACTTGAAACATATAATTATCTGTATTACCAGTATATCTAATTGACAACTAATAATTTGTAATATGTATAGGTAGATCATTTAGTTAAAATATATTACCTGTCAGATTAGCAATGAAAATACTTTGATGTTCTGCTATTGCAGGTCCAGGGCTGAATTACAGAATAATATATTTGAACTGGCGACTACACTATTTCAGTAGTTTTATAAGTATTAAAAAGATTGTTTAAAGTGTGTTTCCATATTTCACAGAATACCTATGTAATGGTAATTTAGTTGTGGAAGAGAGCATCATAGAATTATTATTTATTGAATCAGGCATAAAAATCATTGGACCATAAAAAATGATGTCACATTGTAATATGTACCTGAGAGCATCTCCCCAGCTGGTGTAGGATTTTTACTTGCTATACATTCTTCATGGTTTTGCTCAGTGTTTAAATGTCATAGTATTCCCCCACTCCTTTGGTGTGACAAAGCTTTAATCCTACAGATGTACTTCAGGCAGAGCTGTGAGTGGAAATCTAGTATAAACACACTTGTGCTAGTTTTGAACACAGTGGCTCAGGCACTGGTAGCTGTCTAACTGTAGCTTAGAACGGGATACGTGCCGGAGAGCTGCTAGGTGAGCCGGGTTGTG
The DNA here is from genome assembly GCF_000737465.1 of Haliaeetus leucocephalus. NCBI lineage: Eukaryota > Metazoa > Chordata > Aves > Accipitriformes > Accipitridae > Haliaeetus > Haliaeetus leucocephalus. The sequence goes on from NW_010972753.1 coordinate 1,361,285, forward strand.
CCTTGTGTTGCCCCGGCTGGAATGCTGCTGTAGAGCTATTGTAGAGCTAAGTACAAGAGGTAGCTACCCAGGCCTGTCTGCATTTCTTGGCTGTCACAGCAGGGTCTATGGTTTATGAACTGATGTTTTGGACTAAGTTTTGACTAAATTAGCCTGAATCATTTAGGTTATCCTTCCTCCATATGGTGTAATACTTTGAGCACACCAGTTTCATCCATGCTGTGCCCAGCTCTTGGGAATTCAGTGTATTTTCCAGGTACATGAGAAACTGTGGCGAGGTTTTTTGCAATATTATTGTCTGTGAAGCAGGTGATCGAGCAGGACCTCTGAATCAGTCCTGACTATGGGTACAGACATTTTTCTTCCACAGTCAGGGGAAGAGAAAGAGGAAATGAGTGCCATGAGGAAATGAGAAAGAAATGAGATGTGGTGGCTAAAACTCATTACACACCACTAACCAGAGCTATATATTTAGGCTTATGTTTATATGCTTAATCCACAAGGTATGGAATGCAGCAATTAAATTGTTGCTACCTATATCATTCCACAGTCATTGCCAGAGGACTGCATTCTCCTTCTGTGCTGGTCTTAAGAGAAAGTCTTTCTATTCCTAATAGAAAGCTACAGCTTTCTTCTAAAATCTAATAGCTATACCCAGTTCTGTTCATAAAGCTTCAGGTTCCCCATGGCTTTCCTTAGAGTCTTTTCTATCTCCACAGAGACATTCTCTGTGCTGCAGCCTTTAGACAGAAGTGATATCGTTAGATTTATTTAATACTTGACCTATTATCAAAGAGCATGATTGACTTTCTACAGCACACATGGGGATGGGGTCGCTGGGTCACATGAAGAGCAGAGTAATACCTGCCAAGATGGTCTGGTGAGGTGGATGTACACATAAATATATGGGCTAGGGAACTATGAGAGGGGAGTATTCAAGAATGGATTACTTAAGAGAGAGCAACTCATCCTGTCTTCATTGAACATAGGACTCTTTATGACTCCTGCTTGCCTAAAGCTACTCCTGCATCATTTTCCTTGAAAATGTGCAGTGAATTGATATCATCTGTCAGAATGAATCAGCAGGTATCAGTTACCTGCTCCCTGAAGGGCTTGTGCGTTAGAATTCATGCTAATGAGAGCTTGGCTGAAGATCCCTGGCTGCTGTTAGAGGTCTTTGCTTCGCTTTGCTCCCTACTGTGAAGAAAAAAAAGAAACAGCATCGTGGTATTGCTGGAGGTAAAGTTGAAGTGGTAGCTCTATTCACCAGAGCCGTGTGTATTACCCTTAATCCAGACAGAAGGGTCTGTTGACAATGCTGGCACTCTCAGAGACCGAAGTCGATACAGACTTTCACACTCTCTGGAATAGTTCACAACTTTTCGGAGAGTAGGATCTTCTGGGTTGCAGGTCCTCAGGTTTAGCCTAAGATGTGTGTCAGAAAGTTCCATACAAAGCTTTTAAAAAATTTGTTGAGTGGCATCTTTTCAAATAACGTTTGAACAGCTCTTTAGTGACAGCAGCCTTGTATGCAATTACAGTTTTACCATATTACCACAGAAAGTGCTAGTGTCACCCATGCACGTTTTCTGCTATTATGATTATTTAGTATCCTAAGTACTACCATAAATGGAATGTAATCTGAGTTCATTAAGGTGGATAAAATTCTCCTGAGCGTAAGTTTTGTGCTTTAATTTCTTCTTTGACTTTGTATCTTTATGAATAAACAAAGACAAGTTCATGTTTCAGATCATCTTCCAGAAGTCATGTGGTGTGGGATTCATTTTACCTAACCTTAGACATCTATAACATTAAACTTTGCTCCGAGCTAGATCACTCTGAGCTCTCTTTGTAGTCAGTGCAAATGAACAGGTAGTTTGAGGGCAGTGTTCATGTTGATTGGCATTGGATATCCATCTTGGGCTGAAGTGTATTGTGTTCCAGAAATTCCTCTCTCCATAGACCCAAAAGGACATTGGGTTACTCCCTCAGATTCAGACGTGTAATCCTGGTCACATTAGTCTAGTCTCTGTGGACCCACGCCTTTCCTGTAAATGTCCACTAGTTTGCCAATAGCTAGTTTTGCATCTGATACTGGACTTATGCCTGCGTTGTGGGTTGAAGATATGTTTGGCTAACTTATAAACCATAGGTTTGGCCCAGTTACACTGCGTGAGGTATCAGTCCACCTCACACAGTAGAACTGAAATCCACTTGAGGTTTTTGACGTTTATTTAGCTGAAGATTATGTGCTTTCAAAATGAGGAGACATTTCCATGGATGCCATTTGTGCCCTAGAAGGGGGATGTATGTACCCTGAACCTGATGCCGTACAATATACTTGCAGCACATAGACAAACCATATGACAATAGCTGTAAGCTTCATCGCTAAAACCTGATTAATTTCCTGTCACATTGCTGTACAGTGTATTGCTTCTCCTCCATGATACTTGATTGCTCTGTGTGGAATAGCTCTGTTGCTTTTGTTAGCGAGAGTTGCTGTGCTCCTTCCTTGCAAGCAGCCAGATCTTGTAGTATGAACAGAGAGCTTTTATCCTAAAACTGGACAAGATATTTAATGTGCATCTTTGTCATTAAATACTGATCAAATTCAGTGATGTCTTTTAAAAAAAAAAAGAAGGTTAAAAAAAAGTTTTGATTTCTAAAAAGAATCTGTCAAGGAAGTACTGGTCCTCAACAGCACAAAGTGTCACCTTTTGTGCAAGGAGGACAAAAGGATGAATAGTTTTCATTTGGAGATAGTTACGTATAATCTCTAAATTCAAACTCCAGAAACTGAAGGGGGGAAAGATGACTAAGTAAAACTATTATAGAGACAGACAAACTTTTTGTTACCTGGAGTCTAAAGTGAAATGCTGTGCAATGTTAACACTTATTTCTTTTTCCATGTTAGCTTTGTTGTTTTGGAAAACACAATTAATGATATTTAGTATTTTAAAATCTTGTTAAAAGTTCTAATCATATAAGTTTTAGATTACTTGTTCCTCAAGGTCTGTGATTTTCAGTCTCATTTTTACAGTCTCATCCACTTTCCATTGAAAAAGATGGTGCTCTAAGGAAGCAGAATTTGATTAAAGATGTTTTATTTTCTGTAAATTTGCTAGAACATTGGTGCAGCTGCTGTTTGTGGTTGTAGACAATAGTGAATGTATTCATGTTTAGTTCAAGTCTGAAGCACCTGAAGGTACTCAGCTCTTCTAATTAGGTCAAATATAAATAACCTTCTTTTTATTTAGAAAGAATATCAAGCTGAATTTATTAATCGTTCTTAATTCGTACCTCTTCCAAAACAAAATGTAAATGACAATGCAAACAAGTTCTGGTTTTGACCATCTTATCTATCACTGTATCCTCATTTTACTGGTCATCTTATTGCACTTTGAAAGATGTATTTGGGTAAACACTTACCCAGTTTCAGAAAGAAGCCGTCCTGTACTCCCCTCAATAGTGACGAGTACCGTATCTCTTTGTATGCTTGCCACATGAATTGCTAGATTATCTATCCTCCTTCGAACCCAAAGTTATTTCTCAACACTGTGGAGAATTTCCCTTTACATTCTTACTATATGTATATAACACTGAATTATGAAGCATGATTTGGGGAAGGGCCTTGGCAGATCATCTGATCCAGGCTCTTGTCTGTTAAGTCCAGTTTAAACAGCCACCATTTTCTTTAGGTTCTAGGCATAGTTAGGGACATCAGGATAGTTCTTGAACTAATTGGCATGTTTGGGCAATAATGCTAGGAAGATTTTCTAGATACTTGAATCACTAAACCACTATTTTACCTAATACCTCCACCACCTTGCTTACCTGGATAGGAATCTTTAATTGTTTTCATAGTATCTCATTAATAACAACTGATATGAAACTCTGTCAGGAGTACCAGTCCACAATATCAACTTTTCCAGTTACATGAGCATCATAAAAATTGCAACTTGGAATCTACTATATGCAGAAAACCTCTTGAACCAAACACCTTTCTCCACAAAATCAGAAACCCTCTAAAACACTCCAAAGACCCTAATTGTATCTGACAGTCTGGATGTTTATCACACCTGCCCATGAAAAAATGATCTTATCATCTGCCTCAGAAACTCGAAGAGGACTTGCATCAAAGCCATTCCTCTAGGAAGATAAATAACATTTTTGAATTATCCAACTTTCTGTCACTAGGGTGCAAGGAGAAAAGTCTCGCAAAACATATAAGCAAGAGTTGCACACTGTCTGATGCTGAAATCTCTTTTAGAAGTTATCAGCAATTTATGCAGAAGAAAAAGAGACTTAAAAAAACATTTCCTGGGATTTCGTCTCCAATCTTCCAGCCTCCCAACCTGAACAAACACATCACTAGAAATAAAATTCTTGTAAACCAACAAACACTAAATGAAACCAGACCTTGTAAGAGTGACAGACACATTTCCATTGCAGTGAAATTTCTGCTGTAAGGGCACTTCCAGGAATCACACATAAGAGTGTTTTTTGTTGTGTATTTCCCTCACCACATTCTTGGAAAGTGTGAGTGAAAGTGAACAACCTCTCTGCAGCAGAGTATGTTCACATGGGCAGTTGATAAAGAACAGAAATGAGTAGCTATAAGCATGAATATGTTTTTGACAAACAGCCTCTCCATCTCTGACTGCTCTGTCCTGATCCTTGAAGATGTATAGAAAATAACCTTAAAAAATGAAGACTAAAATTTGTAATATGGATCAATAAAATTGAAAGCTCAATCAAGATATTGTTTTCATGATCATCTATAATTTTCCTCATATGCTATCTTTGCTACACCTTCACTCTTTTGTTGATGCAATCTACTCCCTCAATTTATCTAGTCAATTAGTTTGTCTCAACCTGCACTTAGTTTGATGTTTGTTGTGCTGTTATCCTATCTAAAGAAAGGCTAATGCACCCCAAGAGATGTCCATATTTTTGCAATTATATCACTTAGTCTAATAAAGAAATATAACCTCTCCCTGAAAATCTTCCATTAAAGGTCCTTGTTACTACCTAATGGCAACAACTTCATTTTCTCTCAGTGGTGTCTTCCAGTGTTTCACTAATCATAGAATCAGAAAACATTTCTTCTAGAGGTCTAACCTAAATCTCATTTGATGTAATTTAAGCCTCTTAGTCCTCTCCATGTGTTCAGTGGTTAGGATATGGGAAAGCAGCTGTCATTTGCATCTTTTAAGAAAACAAAGGAAAACAGTTTTTAGTTAAGAAGATGAAATTTATTTTGAGTTTTATGGTGCTTAGTATAAAAGGTTGAAGGCTGAAAACTTTAAAGTAACTGTTGCCCAAAAGGCAGATGTTTCAGCTTAGTCTGACAGATAATAATAACCTAACTTTCAGAGTATCAAGCCAACCTTAAGCAACAGCCAATGCAATTTGTCCTTTTGTGTATACCAACAAGGGAACAGCATCATTAACTGTGAAATGCTAGATGAGAGGTAGACAGAGAGATGTGGAAGGTTCTGCCAAGAAACTATCAACTTGAAGATGGACATTGTACATTGGGTACTCTATAAAACAGACACAAATGCATAGGAGGTAAAGTCATATCTCTAGTGTGCTGTACAAAGAATGCTATTAAGTGGGTACTCTGCATTCTTTGATAATTAGTAAAGTAAAAATGTATCTGATAAAGGAGAAAATTACAGTCCAATCCACAAGTGCATTAGTGAATGTTAGTTCATGAACATGAAGTATCTGCAGATTCTACTATGGTGCGATCTATGTAGTGCAATTTATTACTTTCTAAAACCAATTCCTTTTTATTTCAATAAACATTCTTGTTATTTAGACACTATTTTCTCCCTCCAAAAACCATACTGCAAACATGCTGGAAATTAAAAGCTTGAATATACAGATAGTTTGCCTATAGGAATTCCTTCAGGGTTGAAACTTGACATAATCTTTGTATAATAAAGCTCTACTTTGTCTTTTATTGTATATTAGCAATAGATACATGGGAAAAAAAAAGAATAAAAAGAAAAATCATAAAAGAAGAAAAGGGAGGGGAATAATAAATCTGAATTATTTCCTGCAGTTGTCAGTGAGTTGTCCCACATACAGAATAGATTATTAATAAACCTGATCAAAGGAAATGCATTGTGCGAATCTAGTGATCTGTAATGATGAGATGACATTTCATGTACTAAGCAGCATATTCAACTGCACTGAAGACAATGCAGAGATATTACAAAATCTGATGACAAAGATTAATTCTAGTTGTTATTCTAAAGGATATTTTTCAGCTGTTGCTATTTCTAAGAGAGAGTGATTCATTTTCCTCTATGGGAGATAGAGTGGTTTTCTAATATGATAATGTCTGATTTTTTTTCTCCTGTGATTTCCTTAAAAAGCTATGGCTCAGCTCTTCTGATAGTGGAAAGGCAAAATTAGTCTGCATTTTTTTTACTTTTGTGCAGTTAAAAAAAAAATCTTAATTTTGTTGTAGTAGAAGATTTTAAAAACAGAGTTATTAAAGCTGCAATTATGCAGCAGCTTGACTCAAGACAGTATTTGGAGGGTTGAAGTCTCCACCTCTTGTGGTCGGTAGTGTCATCAGAACTATTTGAGTGGCCATATCTGTTACATAGCTATTTAGCGATTGAGGCATTGTTTTCAGAGCACATATGGTGGAGGTGTTGTTTGCAAATGTGGTGGTGGAACTCATTAGGCAGTTGACCAAACTGTTAATAATGTCATGGAAGATCATAGGCCAAAACTGCTCTCTGACTTTGGGTGCTTCTATTTTAAGATGCCCACTTATATTATGCTAGACGTGACTTTTTGAGCTGTTGAGTGATTGAGTATTGATTATTCATTTTGGTTATTTTTCAGTAATACTGATCACCCATAATTTTGTGTGAAGGTTGCAGCTCCCCAGGTAGTAGGAGGGCAGCATGTTCTCAGAAAGGAAACCCATTGCAGAAAGAAAACGAACTGTTCTCTAGCAGAAAATTGAACAGCATGTGGAAAGCTCATGCAAACAAGACTTAACTGCAAATTTGGGGACAGATGGGATTGGCAGCCTGTCCTTAAAATGTCATCCAGAAAAAAAAAAATACCCTTAACTTGGAGTGCATGTGAATGGGGGTGGGAGATATGGGAGATTTCATGCCCAGTATATTTGTTTTTGGAAAATGAGAAACTTCATGCTGCATTTCCTTTATTTTTTTTGTCAACTGGCTGAAATTTTCTTGAACTGCTCCAGGGAGAGCTGAACATAAAGATTTCCCTTTTATTCATTTTACTTAACAAGAAACAGGATACACATATCGTACCTACGGTTCTCTTCATCTGACCTGAAGAACAGAGCAACTGGTTGAGGAAAAGTTCACCTTCAAAGAGCCATTGACCAGCTCTGGCTGTTATCTTGTATATCTGGCATTCAGTCATATGTCTGTGCCAGGCATCTGCCTGAACAACCCAGAACATAGGAACACTCTAGAAAATGACATTTTTCATTCTTGTGGTTAACCTTATGTGGCAGGTTGACCTTAACTGGCTGCCAGGTGCCCACCAAGCCACTCTATCACTCCCTCTCCTCAACAGGACAGGAGCAGAAAATATGAAAAGCTCATGGGTCAAGATAAGGACAGGGAGATCACTCAACAATTACCATCATGGGCAAAACAGTTTTGACTTGGGGAAGTTAATTTAATTTATTGCCAATTAATAACAGAGTAGGATAATGAGAAATAACAACAAATGTAAAAACACTTTCCCTCCACCCCTCCCTTCTTCCCAGGCTCAACTTTACTCCTGACTTCTCTAGCTCCTCCCCACTGAGCAGCTCAGGGGGACGGGGACTGGGGGTCGCAATCAGTTCATAACGCTTTCTCTCTGCCGCTCCTTCCTCCTCATGCTCTTCCCATGCTCCAGTGTGGGGTCCCATCCATGGGATACCGTCCTTCACGAACTACTCCAGCATGGGTCCCTTCCATGGGGTGCAGTCCTTGAGGAGCAAACTGCTCCACTGTGGGTCCCCCGTGGGGTCACAAGTCCTCCCAGGAGCCTACTCCAGCGCAGGCTTCCCACAGGGTCGCAGCCTCCTTTGGGCATCACCCTGCTCCGGTATGGGGTCCTCCCTGGGCTGCAGGTGGAGATCTGCTCCACCGTGGACCTCCATGGGCTGCAGGGGGACAGCCTGCCTCACCATGGTCTTCACCATGGGTTGCAGGGGAATCTCTGCTCTGGCGCCTGGAGCACCTCCTGCCCCTCCTTCTTCACTGACCTTGGGGTCTGCAGGGTTCTTTCTCTCACATATTCTCACTCCTCTCTCCCAGTGCTGTTGTGCAGCTTTTTTACCCTTTCTTAAATATGTTATCACAAAGGTGCTACCAACATTGCTGATTGTCTCAGCTTTGGCCCGCAGTGGGTCTTTCTTGGAGCTGGCTGGAACTGGCTCTGTTTGACATGGGGGAAGCTTCTGGTTTCTTCTCATAGAAGCCACCCCTTCAGCCCTCCACTACCAAAACTTTGCCACATAAACCCAATATACATTAGCTCTTATTCCATCCAGTCTATAGGAAAATACCTATAAGAATTTCTGCTAGATAGCAAGGTATACCAAAAGCAACATACTTTAACTGTCGTGTATGTGTAACATGCCATTATACAACTGCTGTGTTTAGTTTGTGTGCAGAAAGCAATGTACTCCAAACCCAAATCTATTAGTGTGCATGCTGTAATGAAACCAATAACAGTTTTTAAATTAAGAACACAATAAACTCAGCCAAAACCAAATAGACAACACAGAAGAGGAAGAGCAAAAGGAATTTTCTTTTGCATTTCCAGGAAATCAGAGATGATTTAACATTGTTCCAACTTTCTATATTTATTAGTGCTGAATCAGTTGTCTTCTCCATGATACAGACTGAAACTTTGATCAAGTTTGTTAATTTGATGTTCCTGTTCAAACAGAACTGTATTTCACTCAATTCCGGTATTACCTTTTAGATTTATACTTGTCAAATGGTACCAAAATTTACATAAATGATGTAAATCTGTGTATTGCCAGATTAAAATGTTAGGAATCTGTGATAAGTAATGTTTACCATTGTTTTACGTTTACATTTGATTCATTTCAAAGAATATTTTCAGCTTCAAAAATCCATCTTTGAAAAGCAAATATTTTCTCCAGTTAGGTTTCAGTGTCAGAGTTTAAATGTCATGATTTAGAGAAGCACAGTTTTATTCCTAGTATGAGTGGAGATATATTTAAATAAAATTGGTCTGACTTCTATAGAAGCACTTTGACATAGTCATAAGAAGGTAAAAATTACATCTTAAGTGATTTAGTCAAGTGCCTTTTTCATTTTAAGAATACTGGATAGGGAAGAGAGTGAGGTTATTTGTGTTGCAAAAATGAGAGGACTGTCTTTCAAATATCTTGTAGTTTTACAAAGAAGACTTTTTATCTAATCAGGTCACAGCCTTTTTTCAGAAGACCTGAATAAACCTTACGTAGTCCAAAATTTTGAAGTAAGAAGTACAATCATGGGTGCTATCTGCTCCACTTTTTGACATTGTTGAAAACAATGTACTTTATCCTATTTTTAAATGTTTGTTTTGTCTGTGTTCTATATGATGAGGTAATTTGTGTTAAAAAGAAATATTTTTCCTGATAGACATCAACCACCACAATCCACTTGCAAAATTGCTGGCCTTGTCTATGAGTTGCAAACAAACCTTTTATAGACAACCACAAGTATTTATCTTATAAGCTGTTTTTCAGAAACCTCCTAGTATGTCTTAGAAAGCAATCCCATTCTTCTCTAAAAGCGCAATACCTCTTCAAATGCCCTTTTTTTTTTTTTTCATTAATAGATTGATCTCCTGGGCAAGCTACTCACAGACTGTCAACTATCAGAATCAACAAGAATGAACATTGATTCAATTAAATTAGTAATGGGAGGGCAGTTGTGGAGCTGGAGATGTGGAAAATTGCGGAGGAAGAAGGGAGAATATTGTACTTTCTCTCCAGGTTTAAGTCCCTACCTCTGATAGCCGACACATCAAACACCTGTTCAATAATCTTTCTTCGAAGATGCTTTCTTTGAGAAGCAGGGCTGATGTAAATAGTCCCTTGCCTTGGAGCTCTCCCACTAAATTTGGATAAGACCTAATGTCCAGGATGGTGCAGGACAAGGAGAATGAGGTGGATTCCTTCTACTATGGCACTAAAAAAAGGAGAAAAACCTCAACAGGAAACCAGACATTTTTTAACATTATTTCCCACACCAACTGTACAACTTTTCATCTCTTTCCTTCACAATCCAGATGCCATCTCTCCAAGTAATGCAACAGGTATCTTGGTCCAGTGTAACAGACTATACAGCTGTAACTTATGAATCCTTCTGTGCTTTGAAAGCTCCTTTTAAAGATTGGAGGAACAGGTGCCACCGATGCTGAGGGTAGCAGTGACTTGCCCTGTCTTAAAATGGAACTGGATTAATTTACAACTCAGATTATATGGCACAGTTGTTTGTGGCAGCCAGATAAAAGGCAGATAAGAATTTCACAGTAGTAATCTGTGACCTTTGAGAAATCTATCTGAAGTTGGTTTCAGAGTGTGGAGATCATTAGCACAGATTGCTCTGTTGCTGCCCTAGTAACACCCATAGAGGAAATATATAGTGAAGGTGTTGTTAGCTAAGCCAAAGCAAAATATCTTTATTTATAAAATAACTGTAGTTTTTAGCCAAACTCTTTCAAAACTTACTTTGAACCATGCAAGCAGAGTTTAGGTGGCAATGGTTAGAGCTTCATGGAGTACTGTCTTTGTGATTTTTCACTCAAAAGAAGAGCCTGAAAAACATGAAGAAAATGATTGACTTCATTCAATGCATCAGCATTCATCAGTGGCATGACATGTCAGGCAAATTATATTTGTCATTTCTTTTCCACTTTAACTCAAATTACGACAAATTTGCATTTCCTGTAGTTATGCGGTACTGCTTTTAGGTCAGAATGATGTTTAACATTGTCAGTCTCTGGAGATTACATTCAAGTGATTTCATGGATGTCACAGTGATCAGGAGGGAATGCTGAACTTCTAAACATCCTCTTCTAGAAGCTTCAAGTTTCTTGAGCCACAGTTGAGGTGGTAGTTCACCTCCAGAGAGCTGCACTTCAGATAAGCCATCTGGCTTTTGTCACCTCCTGTGTAGCTGGTAACTATTCATTTGGTAAGAAGAGCAGAAAAAAACATAGCTAACTTCAGCATCTTAAAAAAAAAAGAGTGATGCTGACTGAAGAAAGATTGTTTCTTTCCTTAACCTCTTACTAAAAGAAAATGCAAATATGTGAGGGCAGTGTAGTAACTGTGTAAAGTAAGTAATACTTGGCCTTTAAATATCTGAAGAAATTCTCTTATACAGGGGGCTTAGCATATTCAGCTGATGGCATTTTGTAATAAAGAAAACAGGTGATGCCCTTTCTCTGACTAATTTTATTTATTAATAAAATCCTGTCACGCTATTGTGTGTTGGCATATTTGGAATTTATAAGGATTATACACAGAGAAAATGTTAGGCAACCAGCTGTAATTTCAGTGTGACCTTAACTTGACTTATGCTAGTAAAATGGTAGTAAGAATGATTAAAAGGGAGAGAGAGAAGAAGGACTATGGAAACTATGTCCAAATATTATTTACTGCTATATACACTGTAAACATCTCCAGAATCCATGCTTTCACTTACCTGTAAATTGAGGTGTATTCTTCAGTTCCAGGCAGCATACCCACTCCAAGGAAATCATAGAGCAAGGTGGAGGCCAATGAGAATCTGGTAGGTAGATGTCTCCCCTCAGCTATAGGACTCAGACTTGTGTTGTTTTGGACAATTTCACTTGTGCCAGATTTTTTCTGAAGTCATGAGCTGATTTGGGCTATACCAGCTTTCAAGGGAATGGTGCTTGCCACTCTCTCAAAACTGAAATATTTTTTGATCTCTCAAGTGGGTAAACAAAAAACTCAAGGAATTCAAAATCGATAATCAGTTTAAGAAAGGTGTGACCTTGCCTTGTTGGGTTGAAGTTGCATGTGTGTGTGTGTGCAAGGGTTACTCATTCTTTGCCTTTTCCCGGAGATACTGTCATGATCAGTGTGCTGCAGATTGTGAGGGACCTGGGGATACAATGGGAATGTGGTCTATTAGGTAAGATTAGTATACCTGAAGTTAATGTTTTGAGCTTTGTGATCACTCTGTACCAGTGTCATACCCTAATTCTCTGGGAATGACTGGAAGAAGTTTGCAGGTTTTGTCAGAAACCTTCCTTTTGCGAAAGAAGAAATTATTATTATTATTTTGCAGTGTAATGTTTCCCAATGCACTGTATTCACCAAATTACAGAGTCTGTGCATAGATCATCTTTGGGCACTTACAGCACTGCAGAGTTTCTGTAGGCAGGGAAGTCAAAAGCTCTAACTTTTTTGCCATCACTACCCCGCTCGCTCAGTAATGATGGAGCACAAATAGGAGCATTTCCTGGAATCTCATTTTTCCCTTCTGAATTGTGGCCAGTATTTCAGTCAACTCTGGTGTCCTTTGGTTTTGCATATACTGTTGTATTGCTCTGCACAGAGAGACTGTGGCACCCAGCAAGGAAGCAGAACCTGAGACCCAGAGAAACAGTTTCATTACTCTCTGATAATATAACCAGCAAGTCTGTGGATGAAAAAGCCAGCCATTTTCTTATCCTTTCATATGCTGAGACAGTAGCAGCTGCTGGTTAGAAACAGAAATTAGTGTCACAATATGCTCATATACAAAAATAAGTGGCTGGGCTCAACAAGTTTGTATTCCCTGTTTTCAGCATGGGGAGTATTTTACAAACTGTAGCATGTTTTAGAATGGAAAAAACTTTCCTAGTATGAATCTCTGTGTAAAATAGTACTTCCTGTAGATGTAAACTGACGTGTTGAGTTTGTTATTCAAAGCAAATTAATGGCAACTGAAATAAGACAATGCAAGCATACAGTGTCTTTGCCATATCTTAAATGCATTTACTTGAGGAATTTTGTCACTGTAATTTAGGGATGGTAACCTGAAGGCTGTTTTACAGCTTTTGTAAAGATTTGACCCTATGAATATTTCCTGTCTTTGATTGCAGCATCATGGGATTTGAGCTGATCAGTTTTGTATTATAGCCCTTAATTTCATAGACTCTGACTGTTTGGAGCTTTTGAAATATGCACATGCTGAGTTTTTGAAATACGCATACTCCTGAGCACTGAAAATCTCAGACCTAGACTGAATTTTCAGGTGATTACTTTTCCTGAACAGGGACTAGAAATTATTTAAAAAATAAATTCCACAGATTTTATGTATCTTTATATAATTTTATTAGAAGCTTGATAATATTGTTGGAAAGTCTAAACTGATTAGTATCAACAGGATAATTAGAATAATAAGTAGGTTAAAAAATCTCTGACAATTATGGTAAACTAGATTTTATTTTTCTTAGGGCCCATTAGGCAATAAGAAAGTAAAATTAAATTGTCTTACAAAACAGCACATGAAAGCAGTTGATACACTGTGCTTGACTTCAGGTTATGGTTCATACTACACTCTTATTTAAATTGTTACACAAGTGGTTCATCTTTTTCAATATTCTCTCTTTAATTTACCTGGCTATATATAGGAATTTCCTCCATGCAGATATGTCCAAGCCTTTAGCATACCCAGAGGAAAGGGGTAATATTTAGGAGGTCTTTCCCGTAACTATTTCAGGCAGCCAACCCATTTACTGGGGTGTTGGAGAGTTTAGAATTGCTGAAGCTGTTGTAACCTAAGTGGAAACCTAGCAATCACAAAATCTAATTAAATTAAAACTAACAAAAAAAAAAAGAGAGAGAGAGAAAGAGAGAGAATATGTTGTTATGTTATCTTGCTCCTCGTTCGCACTGGTTTCTGCTCTCACAAAGTTCAGGATGTCTATTACGGAGTACAAAACATGCCCAAACCACACTGACCAATATGCACAGCTGTTCTGCACTCACTTTTGCACAGCTGTGGACCACTGCACATTGAGGGGTGAAGCAGTGAAGAATCAGGCTGTGTCCTGCGGTGTCACAGTGCAACTGAACTTTAAACCCATGTGGCTTTATGCTGAAACATGAGCTTTGATTTTTCTTTTTAGATGGGCCTAGTGGAGGAATTAATGCAATTTTTTCAACAGTATTACACTGGAAAGTGATCAGTCTCCTTTACGTTCTTCCCAGTGAGATCTAACCAGGATTTTGCGAAGCAGAATCACACCTAACTGCTTCGTGATGGAAGACATCAGGTAAACCTGGCAACCAGGAGTGGATTAGTGGGTTCATCCTGAGCAATGTGGCAGTCAGAGTTGAGAGGGTGTAAAACCTGACAACAGGCTTATTAGGGTGCTGAAAGACTTTGTGTAGCTTTGCATAGGAGCAGAAGTGCTAAACCCTGCATCATGACCAAATATCAATGAGATAATTATTTACCACCTACTTTAATTCCTCTTGCAGTTGTTGCTCTTCATTCTCTATCCTAACCTGTAGTGTAGTGTTGCTAGGAACTCTTAAGTGCTTGTTATGTTTCACCTCAGTGGAGAATTGTGGAAGTGATAACTGCAGAACAGTGGTGGTGGCTAATAAAACTGTAATTCTAAAATGAGCCCTGCTTTCACTAGCTTATTACTTTTTCAGAAATTCTTCCTTTGGGATAAAAAACTGTTGAGTCAGAAAGGGATAGGAATAAGTGATGCAGGTTTAGGTACTAAATGAGTATGTTAAAGGGGTATCACCTGCCAAAGAAGTAATTCCCTCCCTAATTCATGGCTCATGAGGATATCCTGCTTGTCTTTTTTTCTTTAGGTGTAAAGGGGTGCATAGAGAAGCAGAGTTAGGATCTAATATGGACAAATGCCCCTGACAATAATAATGTCAAATAATGAAAATAATACCTGCTGAAAGTGTCATTTTTTTTTAAATTATTGCAAAATCTTCAGAAAATCTCTCTCACATGAGTTTGACACTTAACGATAGGTAGCATTAAGCACCGAGAAAATCATAAGTACAAATTGAAATGCTTCAAATGTGTGTCTACAACTTCCGTATACAAGTCAGTATCTAGATGCTGTTTATTAAACATAGCAAATGCTGTAGATCACCTCTTGCATGTACTGTTATGAAGAATCATGACCAGATCAATATGAATAAGAAGCAGCCAGCCAGATATGAGGAAAAAACCAGATGTTAAAACCGGAGGCTGTTCCTCTCATTGTAGATAAGAGGAGGCCAGGCTGCAGCTGAAAAGGGAAAACACTTAAAAGGAGAAAATCAGAAAGATAATTTATATAACAGTTACAAGAAATGAGAACAAAAGATGTAAGGGCATAAAGATGTTAAGGGCAATCAAGTTGGTGAGGGGCTTGGAGCACAAGTCTTATGAGGAGCAGCTGAGGGAGCTGGGGTTGTTCAGTCTGGAGTAAAGGAGGCTGAGGGGAGACCTCATCGCTCTCGACAACTACCTGAAAGGAGGCTGTAGTGAGGTGGGTGCTGGTCTCTGCTATCAAGTAACTAGAGATAGGACTAGAGGAAATGGCTTCAAGTTGCAGCAGGGGAAGTTTAGATTGGATATTAGGAACAATTTCTTTACTGAAAGGGTTGTCAGGCATTAGAACAGGCTGCCCAGGGAAGTGGTGGAGTCACCATCCCTGGAAGTACTTAAAAAGCGTGTAGACAAGGCACGTCAGGACATGGTTTAGTGGGCGTTGTTGATGGTTGGACTCGATGATCTTAAAGGTCCAACCTAAATGATTCTATGATTCTATTCTATGAGTTTATATTTTAAAAATTAAGCAAAACCACACACCAAAATACTTCTACTATATTTTGGAAAGTGTGTTGATATTTTGTAAGTGCTGAAAGGAAGGACTGCTCATCTTGGGAGAGTTTTCAACTTTGATTTTTGTATGTCTCGGGTGTTAAGAACTCAAGAAACTAGAGGCCTCAGGCCACTCAGCAATAATCCTGGTAACTAGCTAAAACATGCTTACAAATACCTCTTTGTGGAGCACCCACTGCTGCAGACCGTGGTGGACACAGTGGGGTCCTGCTGGTGACAAGTTGTGTGTATCTTGTAATTTTGTTGTATTAAAATTTCTGTGCCAGCAGCTATCCTTGTATAACAGGAGGAAGGCAAAGTTGTATTCATTCATAAACATGGCTGAAACTCCCTGGTATATCTTTATAATAAAGTGTAGACAGGTTGTTTTTGACTGCAAAAGACTCAAGGACTTTGGAGACAGATTGAACAGTGAGCCAGGGAAACATTGCACAGTGTTTGACTGCAATCACAGGGGAATGCTGGAGGACCTAGATGGATAGCCATGAGACAGACACAAGTCAGCGGGAAAGACTCTGACCTGAGAAGACTGATTGCAGGCGCTATGTATGGATGCACGTCAGTGCAGGAAACTGTTTTAATAATTAATGATGGCCATAAAGCACAATGTGGCCCTATTACAGCACAGAAAAAAATAATTATGCAGGCTCTACTGCAGAATATTGCTTGACTGATTTCATGTATGGTTTTGGCTTTATCCTTTGAGAAGTGTTTTATGTGGCTTTATTTAAAAACACAGAGTTACTTTTGTGCTTTTGCCTGCTGTGGAATTTAGAAATTATACAGCTTTCCAAACCCATTAAAAATGCAGTATTGCAAGCGAACAAAGATTTAAAGCTAAGATGGAGGATAAAAAGGTGCAAAGACCCCCAAAACCTGATGTTTGCTGAAAATGCCAGGTAGGGTGTAGCGTCATTGCATAACTCTGCCCCTGACCGTAACTGCATGGTCTATATTTCCTTTGCTTCTTCCCCTGCCCCAGTCCTGTTAACTGAGAAACATTTTTGAATTTTGGATAAAAAATTTCTGCCAAGTGCCAGTTTTTTCCCCCTCTGTGTTATTTGCAAGCATGCTTCTCAACAGCTGTGAGTATGCATTCTTTTTTTCCTTATGGAACAGTCTAGAAAGTAGCTTTGGAGCTCCTGGAATAGTGTGTGCAGGTCATTATCTATAAGTGCCATTTAGTTTAATTGAGCTCTATTTACACTTAAATATGTTGTCTTGAAAATTGTTTTCTGGAACTGTCCTCAGAGTATCTTGGAAAGGATTCCATGCTTGAAAAAAATCAGTTCAGTGTTCCTAAACCTCCGTCTATGGGAAGCTAACATGATCTTTAACCATTTTCCAGGGCATTCTCCCCCCCCCCCCCCCCCCCCCTCTCCCACTTATATTTAATCTTCTTTTTTTTTATTTTTCTACC